>NC_058080.1:300262897-300495397 GCF_014858855.1 Bufo gargarizans
AAGGTGCACATGGGTCATTCAGAATAACTTCACACACACGCTTCTGTGCATTTCCAAGTCTAATTCTGTCACTAAATCCATACCGGTGACCCAGCGCCTAAATACTAGGCCTCAAATTTAATTCCCTCTAAATCTCTCGTTACCCACCGCTGTACTGTTGTTGCTGGGCAAGATATTTAGTGTCCGTCAAAGCACATTTTTTGTTCTGGGTTGAAGTACAATTCCCAATTTAGCAATTTCATAATTTAGTGGTTTCTGCTATATCAGAGCTATTTGAAATCTATCCCTAAAAGGGTATATAATATTGAAGGTGCACATAGGGTCATTCAGAATAACTTCACACACACCCGCTACTGTGTATTTCCAAGTCTAATTCTGTCACTAAATCCATACCGGTGACCCAGCGCCTAAATACTAGGCCTCAAATTTAATTCCCTCTAAATCTCTCGTTACCCACCGTTGTACTGTTGTTGCTGGGCAAGATATTTAGTGTCCGTCAAAGCACATTTTTTGTTCTGGGTTGAAGTACAATTCCCAATTTAGCAATTTCATAATTTAGTGGTTTCTGCTATATCAGAGCTATTTGAAATCTATCCCTAAAAGGGTATATAATATTCAAGGTGCACATTGGGTCATTCAGAATAACTTCACACACACACGCTTCTGTGCATTTCCAAGTCTAATTCTGTCACTAAATCCATACCGGTCACCCAGCGCCTAAATACTAGGCCTCAAATTTATATCCCGCTGAATTTGAATACAATACATTGGGCCAAATAATATATTTGTTGTTGTGGTGAACCATAACAATGAGAAAAACATCTAGTAAGGGACGCGGACGTGGACATGGTCGTGGTGGTGTTAGTGGACCCTCTGGTGCTGGGAGAGGACGTGGCCGTTCTGCCACATCCACACGTCCTAGTGTACCAACTACCTCAGGTCCCAGTAGCCGCCAGAATTTACAGCGATATATGGTGGGGCCCAATGCCGTTCTAAGGATGGTAAGGCCTGAGCAGGTACAGGCATTAGTCAATTGGGTGGCCGACAGTGGATCCAGCACGTTCACATTATCTCCCACCCAGTCTTCTGCAGAAAGCGCACAGATGGCGCCTGAAAACCAACCCCATCAGTCTGTCACATCACCCCCATGCATACCAGGGAAACTGTCTCAGCCTCAAGTTATGCAGCAGTCTCTTATGCTGTTTGAAGACTCCGCTGGCAGGGTTTCCCAAGGGCATCCACCTAGCCCTTCCCCAGCGGTGAAAGACATAGAATGCACTGACGCACAACCACTTATGTTTCCTGATGATGAGGACATGGGAATACCACCTCAGCATGTCTCTGATGATGACGAAACACAGGTGCCAACTGCTGCGTCTTTCTGCAGTGTGCAGACTGAACAGGAGGTCAGGGATCAAGACTGGGTGGAAGACGATGCAGGGGACGATGAGGTCCTAGACCCCACATGGAATGAAGGTCGTGCCACTGACTTTCACAGTTCGGAGGAAGAGGCAGTGGTGAGACCGAGCCAACAGCGTAGCAAAAGAGGGAGCAGTGGGCAAAAGCAGAACACCCGCCGCCAAGAGACTCCGCCTGCTACTGACCGCCGCCATCTGGGACCGAGCACCCCAAAGGCAGCTTCAAGGAGTTCCCTGGCATGGCACTTCTTCAAACAATGTGCTGACGACAAGACCCGAGTGGTTTGCACGCTGTGCCATCAGAGCCTGAAGCGAGGCATTAACGTTCTGAACCTGAGCACAACCTGCATGACCAGGCACCTGCATGCAAAGCATGAACTGCAGTGGAGTAAACACCTTAAAACCAAGGAAGTCACTCAGGCTCCCCCTGCTACCTCTTCTGCTGCTGCCGCCTCGGCCTATTCTGCTGCTGCCGCCTCGGCCTCTTCCTCCGCCTCTGGAGGAACGTTGGCACCTGCCGCCCAGCAAACAGGGGATGTACCACCAACACCACCACCACCACCTCCGTCACCAAGCGTCTCAACCATGTCACACGCCAGCGTTCAGCTCTCCATCTCACAAACATTTGATAGAAAGCGTAAATTCCCACCTAGCCACCCTCGATCCCTGGCCCTGAATGCCAGCATTTCTAAACTACTGGCCTATGAAATGCTGTCATTTAGGCTGGTGGACACAGACAGCTTCAAACAGCTCATGTCGCTTGCTGTCCCACAGTATGTTGTTCCCAGCCGGCACTACTTCTCCAAGAGAGCCGTGCCTTCCCTGCACAACCAAGTATCCGATAAAATCAAGTGTGCACTGCGCAACGCCATCTGTAGCAAGGTCCACCTAACCACAGATACGTGGACCAGTAAGCACGGCCAGGGACGCTATATCTCCCTAACTGCACACTGGGTAAATGTAGTGGCAGCTGGGCCCCAGGCGGAGAGCTGTTTGGCGCACGTCCTTCCGCCGCCAAGGATCGCAGGGCAACATTCTTTGCCTCCTGTTGCCACCTCCTCCTTCTCGGCTTCCTCCTCCTCTTCTTCCACCTGCTCATCCAGTCAGCCACACACCTTCACCACCAACTTCAGCACAGCCCGGGGTAAACGTCAGCAGGCCATTCTGAAACTCATATGTTTGGGGGACAGGCCCCACACCGCACAGGAGTTGTGGCGGGGTATAGAACAACAGACCGACGAGTGGTTGCTGCCGGTGAGCCTCAAGCCCGGCCTGGTGGTGTGTGATAATGGGCGAAATCTCGTTGCAGCTCTGGGACTAGCCAATTTGACGCACATCCCTTGCTTGGCGCATGTGCTGAATTTGGTGGTGCAGAAGTTCATTCACAACTACCCCGACATGTCAGAGCTGCTGCA
Source organism: Bufo gargarizans (assembly GCF_014858855.1). NCBI lineage: Eukaryota > Metazoa > Chordata > Amphibia > Anura > Bufonidae > Bufo > Bufo gargarizans. The sequence goes on from NC_058080.1 coordinate 300,265,731, forward strand.
TAAAGTGCGGGCCGTCTGTTCGCGCTTCCGGCGTTCACATCCTGCTGCTGCTCGCCTGTCTGCGCTACAGCGTAACTTCGGCCTTCCCGCTCACCGCCTCATATGCGACGTGCCCACCAGGTGGAACTCCACCTTGCACATGCTGGACAGACTGTGCGAGCAGCAGCAGGCCATAGTGGAGTTTCAGCTGCAGCACGCACGGGTCAGTCGCACTACAGAACAGCACCACTTCACCACCAATGACTGGGCCTCCATGCGAGACCTGTGTGCCCTGTTGCGCTGTTTCGAGTACTCCACCAACATGGCCAGTGGCGATGACACCGTTATCAGCGTTACAATACCACTTCTATGTCTCCTTGAGAAAACACTTAGGGCGATGATGGAACAGGAGGTGGCCCAGGAGGAGGAGGAGGAGGATGAGGAAGAGGGGTCATTTTTAGCACTTTCAGGCCAGTCTCTTCGAAGTGACTCAGAGGGAGGTTTTTTGCAACAGCAGAGGCCAGGTACAAATGTGGCCAGCCAGGGCCCACTACTGGAGGACGAGGAGGACGAGGATGAGGAGGAGGTGGAGGAGGATGAGGATGAAGCATGGTCACAGCGGGGTGGCACCCAACGCAGCTCGGGTCCATCACTGGTGCGTGGCTGGGGGGAAAGGCAGGACGATGACGATACGCCTCCCACAGAGGACAGCTTGTCCTTACCCCTGGGCAGCCTGGCACACATGAGCGACTACATGCTGCAGTGCCTGCGCAACGACAGCAGAGTTGCCCACATTTTAACCTGTGCGGACTACTGGGTTGCCACCCTGCTGGATCCACGCTACAAAGACAATGTGCCCACCTTACTTCCTGCACTGGAGCGTGATAGGAAGATGCGCGAGTACAAGCGCACGTTGGTAGACGCGCTACTGAGAGCATTCCCAAATGTCACAGGGGAACAAGTGGAAGCCCAAGGCCAAGGCAGAGGAGGAGCAAGAGGTCGCCAAGGCAGCTGTGTCACGGCCAGCTCCTCTGAGGGCAGGGTTAGCATGGCAGAGATGTGGAAAACTTTTGTCAACACGCCACAGCTAACTGCACCACCACCTGATACGCAACGTGTTAGCAGGAGGCAACATTTTACTAACATGGTGGAACAGTACGTGTGCACACCCCTCCACGTACTGACTGATGGTTCGGCCCCATTCAACTTCTGGGTCTCTAAATTGTCCACGTGGCCAGAGCTAGCCTTTTATGCCTTGGAGGTGCTGGCCTGCCCGGCAGCCAGCGTTTTGTCTGAACGTGTATTCAGCACGGCAGGGGGCGTCATTACAGACAAACGCAGCCGCCTGTCTACAGCCAATGTGGACAAGCTGACGTTCATAAAAATGAACCAGGCATGGATCCCACAGGACCTGTCCGTCCCTTGTCCAGATTAGACATTAACTACCTCCCCATAACCATATATTATTGGACTCCAGGGCACTTCCTCATTCAATCCTATTTTTATTTTCATTTTACCATTATATTGCGATGCTACCCAAAGTTGAATGAACCTCTCCTCTGCCTGTGTGCTAGGCCTAAATATATGCCAATGGACTGTTGCAGTGGTGGCTGACATGAAGCCTGATTCTCTGCTATGACATGCAGACTAATTCTCTGCTGACATGAAGCCAGATTGTCTGTTACGGGACCTCTCTCCTCTGCCTGGGTGCTGGGCCTAAATTTATGACAATGGACTGTTGCAGTGGTGGCTGACGTGAAGCCTGATTCTCTGCTATGACATGCAGACTGATTCTCTGCTGTCATGAAGCCAGATTGTCTGTTACGGGACCTTTCTCCTCTACCTGGGTTCTGGGCCTAAATTTATGAAAATTGACTCTTACAGTGGTGGGTGACGTGAAGCCTGATTCTCTGCTATGATATGAAGACTGATTCTCTGCTGACATGAAGCCAGATTGTCTGTTACGGGACCTTTCTCCTCTGCCTGGGTTCTGGGCCTAAATTTATGAAAATTGACTCTTACAGTGGTGGGTGACGTGAAGCCTGATTCTCTGCTATGATATGAAGACTGATTCTCTGCTGACATGAAGCCAGATTGTCTGTTACGGGACCTTTCTCCTCTGCCTGGGTTCTGGGCCTAAATTTATGAAAATTGACTCTTACAGTGGTGGGTGACGTGAAGCCTGATTCTCTGCTATGATATGAAGACTGATTCTCTGCTGACATGAAGCCAGATTGTCTGTTACGGGACCTTTCTCCTCTGCCTGGGTTCTGGGCCTAAATTTATGAAAATTGACTCTTACAGTGGTGGGTGACGTGAAGCCTGATTCTCTGCTATGATATGAAGACTGATTCTCTGCTGACATGAAGCCAGATTGTCTGTTACGGGACCTTTCTCCTCTGCCTGGGTTCTGGGCCTAAATTTATGAAAATTGACTCTTACAGTGGTGGGTGACGTGAAGCCTGATTCTCTGCTATGATATGAAGACTGATTCTCTGCTGACATGAAGCCAGATTGTCTGTTACGGGACCTTTCTCCTCTGCCTGGGTTCTGGGCCTAAATTTATGAAAATTGACTCTTACAGTGGTGGGTGACGTGAAGCCTGATTCTCTGCTATGATATGAAGACTGATTCTCTGCTGACATGAAGCCAGATTGTCTGTTACGGGACCTTTCTCCTCTGCCTGGGTTCTGGGCCTAAATTTATGAAAATTGACTCTTACAGTGGTGGGTGACGTGAAGCCTGATTCTCTGCTATGATATGAAGACTGATTCTCTGCTGACATGAAGCCAGATTGTCTGTTACGGGACCTCTCTCCTCTGCCTGGGTGCTGGGCCTAAATTATGCAAATGGACTGTTGCAGTGGTGGCTGACGTGAAGCCTGATTCTCTGCTATGACATGCAGACTGATTCTCTGCTGACATGAAGACAGATTCTCTGTTACGGGACCTCTCTCCTCTGCCTGGGTGCCGGGGCCTAAATATCTGAGAATGGACTGTTCCAGTGGTGGCTGACGTGAAGCCTCATTCTCTGCTATGACATGCAGACTAATTCTCTGCTGACATGAAGACAGATTCTCTGTTACGGGACCTCCCTCCTCTGCCTGGGTGCTGGGCCTAAATATATGCCAATGGACTGTTGCAGTGGTGGCTGACGTGAAGCCTCATTCTCTGCTATGACATGCAGACTAATTCTCTGCTGACATGAAGACAGATTCTCTGTTACGGGACCTCCCTCCTCTGCCTGGGTGCTGGGCCTAAATATATGCCAATGGACTGTTGCAGTGGTGGCTGACGTGAAGCCTCATTCTCTGCTATGACATGCAGACTGATTCTCTGCTGACATGAAGCCAGATTCTCTGTTACGGGACCTCTCTCCTCTGCCTGTGTGTGTGCTGGGCCTAAATATATGCCAATGGACTGTTGCAGTGGTGGCTGACGTGAAGCCTCATTCTCTGCTATGACATGCAGACTGATTCTCTGCTGACATGAAGCCAGATTCTCTGTTACGGGACCTCTCTCCTCTGCCTGTGTGTGTGCTGGGCCTAAATATATGCCAATGGACTGTTGCAGTGGTGGCTGACGTGAAGCCTCATTCTCTGCTATGACATGCAGACTAATTCTCTGCTGACATGAAGACAGATTCTCTGTTACGGGACCTCCCTCCTCTGCCTGGGTGCTGGGCCTAAATATATGCCAATGGACTGTTGCAGTGGTGGCTGACGTGAAGCCTCATTCTCTGCTATGACATGCAGACTGATTCTCTGCTGACATGAAGCCAGATTCTCTGTTACGGGACCTCTCTCCTCTGCCTGTGTGTGTGCTGGGCCTAAATATATGCCAATGGACTGTTGCAGTGGTGGCTGACGTGAAGCCTCATTCTCTGCTATGACATGCAGACTGATTCTCTGCTGACATGAAGCCAGATTCTCTGTTACGGGACCTCTCTCCTCTGCCTGTGTGTGTGCTGGGCCTAAATATATGCCAATGGACTGTTGCAGTGGTGGCTGACGTGAAGCCTCATTCTCTGCTATGACATGCAGACTAATTCTCTGCTGACATGAAGACAGATTCTCTGTTACGGGACCTCCCTCCTCTGCCTGGGTGCTGGGCCTAAATATATGCCAATGGACTGTTGCAGTGGTGGCTGACGTGAAGCCTCATTCTCTGCTATGACATGCAGACTAATTCTCTGCTGACATGAAGACAGATTCTCTGTTACGGGACCTCTCTCCTCTGCCTGGGTGCCGGGGCCTAAATATCTGAGAATGGACTGTTCCAGTGGTGGGTGACGGGAAGCCAGATTCTCTGCTATGGAACCTCTCTCCAATTGATTTTGGTTAATTTTTATTTATTTAATTTTTATTTTAATTCATTTCCCTATCCACATTTGTTTGCAGGGGATTTACCTACATGTTGCTGCCTTTTGCAGCCCTCTAGCTCTTTCCTGGGCTGTTTTACAGCCTTTTTAGTGCCGAAAAGTTCGGGTCCCCATTGACTTCAATGGGGTTCGGGTTCGGGACGAAGTTCGGATCGGGTTCGGATCCCGAACCCGAACATTTCCGGGATGTTCGGCCGAACTTCTCGAACCCGAACATCCAGGTGTTCGCTCAACTCTACTGATGAGTCATACTATTCACATGAACTAGCACGCAGGACTCAGCTCTCAGTGTGATGTCATAAGGAGGCGTGGCCGGCCTTCACTCTAGCTGCCTAAGCCCGCCCAGCCTTATCTGCAGAAAAGCAGGAAGTTACCAGCTAGCTGGCAGCAATTGAGAATGAAGTAGCAAGATGGGAATACCCCTTTAACTGTGGAGCTTTTTTTGTGAAGATTATATCAGAAAAGGGTGACAGGGGCTGTTATGCTAATATACTGTAAACTACTGTGGGGGGGCTGTATACTGTGGGAGGCCTGTATACTGTGAGGGGCTTTATACTGTGTGGGGGCCGGTATACTGTGTGGGGGCCTGTATACTGTGGGGGGCCTGTATACTGTGTGGGGCTGTATACTGTGGGGGGCCTGCATACTGTGTGGGGTTGTATACTGGGGGGGCTGTATACTGTGGGAGGCCTGTATACTGTGGGGGGCCTGTATACTGTGTGGTGCTGTATACTGTGTGGGCTGTATACTGTGGGTGGCCTTTATACTAGGGGGTTGTATACTGGGGGGGGCTGTATACTGTGGGAGGCCTGTATACTGTGGGGGCCTGTATAGTGTGTAGGGTTGTATACTGTGTGGGGCTGTATACTGTGGGGGGGTCCTGTATACTGTGGGGGGCTGTATACTGTGGGGGGGCTGTATACTGTGGGGGGGCTGTATACTGTGAGGGGCTTTATACTGTGGGGGGCCTGTATACTGTGTGGTGCTGTATACTGTGTGGGGCTGTATACTGTGGGGGGCCTGTATACTGTGTGGGGTTGTATACTGGGGGGGGCTGTATACTGTGGGAGGCCTGTATACTGTGGGGGGCCTGTATAGTGTGTGGTGCTGTATACTGTGTGGGGCCTGTACTGGGGGGGGGGCTGTATACTGTGGGAGGCCTGTATACTGTGAGGGGGCTGTATACTGTGGGAGGCCTGCATAGTGTGGGGGGCCTGTATAGTGTGGGGGGCCTGTATAGTGTGGGGGCCTGTATAGTGTGAGGGGTTGTATAGTGTGGGGGGCTGTATACTGTATACTGTGGGTGCTGTATATTGGGGAGTGCTATACTGCTGTACTGTATACTGTGGGGGGCTGTATACTGTGGGTGATGTATAGTGTGGAGTGCTATACTGCTGTACTGTATAGTGTGGGGTGCTGTATTGTGTATAGTTTGGGGTGCTGTATACAGTGAGGTGCTATACTGCTCTACTGTATAATGTGAGGTGTTGTATACTGTGGGGTGCTGTATACTGTGGGCTGCTATACTATATACTATGGGGTACTGTATAGTGTGGGGTGCTATACTGCATACTGTGTGGTGCTGTATACTAGAGGGTGCTATACTGCATACTGTGGGTTGCTGTATACTATAGGGTGCTATACTGCATACTGTGGGGTGCTGGGGTGCACTGTAACACTAGGGTGAGCCGAGCCCTGGTCTCCTTCCTGCAGAGCGGTGCCCACTTCCAGCCTGAGTCCAGAGCACTGATCCTGAGCCGCTGGAGTCTTCAGAACTGGAAGTATTTACAGTCATTCACTGTACTTTACCAGATATGTGGATTTTATGTGTGTGTGTTGTGGTGGAGGGCGTGATTGCCTGCTAAGGTGTGGGAAGGCGGGATCCAGGGGGCCCAAGTAAATTTTTGCCCAGGGTCCAATCAATATTAAAGACGGCCCTGGTGACATCATCGCAGGTCCTTTTCAGCTACTGCATTTAGAACTGATCACATGGACTGTGATGTCACCACAGGTCCTTCAGCTCTTGCAGTGCATTAGATTTAATTGTATTCAGTTTTATCTATCTGGCAGGCAGGACGTTCGGGGCCTGGGACAAAACATCAGGGGCCCAGGCCTTGAATGTTTTAACCTAGCAATGCCCCTGGGAACAATCCTATTACACCTGGCTGCACTGACCTGGCACCCAAATTGCCATCATACAGCTCTGCAATTCCAGCAAACATTCTTGTTATTGGGGTATTACAGCCATTAACATGGTTTATTACAAGGAAATATTTCTACACCTTATTTGCCCCTGTGCGGTGCAGTTATATGTTCTAAAACATTTTTTGGCTTGTATTAGTAGGGGAAAAAAAGCTTATTAGCTGTTTTGTGGTGAAGTGCTAAAATGACATTCCTTTTTGTCGTGTTTTAGTGGCAAAAGTAAAATATATTTGCTGTTTAGTGGTGCAGTTATATGTTCTAAAGCCTTTTGTGGCATGTATTAGTTGAAGAAGAAAACATATAATTGCCATTCAGCGGTGCAGTTATACCATATTTATTGCCCTATAAGATGCAAAGTGGGGTAAAAATGCCCCTGCATCTTATGGGGGAAGACTAATGAGCCTCTTATGGGGGGAATACTAATGAGCACAGGGATCACTGAGGACACTGACATGGTCTGCTATGTACTCCTTCACCATCTTTCAAAGCTTTTACCTCCTTGTGACACTACTCCTTGCACCATTTTGCTAGTCCTCTTCACCATAGGAATGAGAGATGAGAAGTTCTCTTTGTAGCGAGGGTCGAGAAGGGTAGACAACCAGTAATTGGTGTTGGCCAAAATGCGCATAAGCGAGAGTCACAGGAAAGGCAGCATAACATAAAGTCAGCTATGTGTGCCAGAGTACCAATAGACAAGACTTCGCTGTTCTCATCAAGAGGATGACTCTAAATCTCCTCATTCTTTTCCTCCTCTTTGGCCCATCCATGCTGAATAGATGGAATAAACCTGCTATGGGTACTACCCGCTGTAGCGGAGGCAACAGTCCTGCTCCTCCTATTCATCATCATCCAATTCGCTCTGAGAAGACGAACAGAGGGTGGTCTGGCTATCACCCTGTGTACTGTCTTTCTCCATTTCCACCTCTTCCACATGCAAAGCGTCCGCCTTCATTGTGAGCGGCGAGCGTTTCAGTAGACACAGAAGTGGGATGGTTACGCTGATAAAAGCCGCTCACCATCTGTGTTTATTCATCAAAGTTGCGTAAAACCTCACAGAGGTCAGACATCCATGCCCACTCGTTGCTTGCGAAGAGTGGAAGGTGACTGGAAAGGTGACAACCATGTTGCAGCTGGTATTCCACTACAGCTCAGTCTGGTCCCTTATACCCTGCCACATCTCTGAAGTGGTGTGCTGTTTGTCACCTAAGCAAATTAGTTGCTTCCCCACTGCAGTGCTACACTGCTTCCAGCTACTGACTGATGGCTGACTGGTGCTGCAAGATGAGAATTCAGAGGTGGAAAAGGAGGTGGAGGAGGAGAAAGGGGGTTGCAGCCAATAATATAGGTGGTGGTGGAAATCCTGATGGAAATAGGACCCGCAATTATTGTCATTGGTAGCACCTGTGACATCCCAGGGTACGACTCGCTCCTGGCCTCCACAATGTTCACCCAGTGTGCCATCAGGGAAATGTAGCATCCCTGGCCAAAAACACTTGTCCATGTGTGAGTCGTTAAGTGGACCTTCCAATAAATGCGTTGGTCAGGGCACGGGTGATGCTACGGGACACTTGCTGTTGTAAGGCGGGGATGGCAAACCGGGTAAAATAATGGCGGCTGGGGACTGAGTAACTCGCAACATTTCCAGGGCCAGCAATTTGGAAAGGTGTGCATTTAGTGCTATGGCCTGTGGCTGTGTATTTGCACTTTCGTTCAAAGGCCTGGGGTATGGACATCTGTACACAGTTGCGGGCCTGTTTGGTGTGGCAAAGGCAAACTTCTCCTGCAGCAACACCCCTGGTAGAAAGAAAGGACCTTTGATTACCTCATAGCCATGTGACCAATAATATTGCTAGGTTACTGGTCACATGGTAAAGATGTCATCTAAGGTCTTTTCTACTAAGAGATGCACAGCTCTCACAGTTCACTGCCTGGAGTGTTGGCAGGCAGGCATGGCATGGCAGCACCCCCCTGTGTAGCTGACAGCCTGACACCCGGGGAAGTGGCCAGCATGGTTTAAGAGGCAGCTGCCTTGGGCCCCCCAGGAGCAACTGGGAAGCTGCCCCTTTTGCCCCTTGTTAAAGACGGCCCTGATGTCATGCTATCCATTATTTTAAGTACTTAATCTGAATCTTTTAAAAAGTTCTGCATTCTTTGTACCAGTGGTTGGAGCTACAAATCAAAACACTGGCAAAGACCTTCAGTAAGCAACACAATGCCAGAGACTATAGGTCTCATAGGTAGTATGGCATGAAAAAGGCATAATTAGATATGGGCAATCTAAAAGCTTTGCATATCTGTGAGAAAATAGTCTGAGGGCTTCCACCTACATCAAATCCAGATGACCTGATTGTTTTTTTTTTAATTAGTTTTGAACTTCCTGTATATCCTGGTATCTAGTAACATAGTAACATAGTACATAAGGCCGAAAAAAGACATTTGTCCATCCAGTTCGGCCTGTTATCCTGCAGGTTGATCCAGAGGAAGGCAAAAAAAAAAAAAAAACTGTGAGGTAGAAGCCAATTTCCCCCACTTTAGGGGAATAAGAAATTCCTTCCCGACTCCAATCAGGCAATCAGAATAACTCCCTGGATCAACGACCCCTCTCTAGTAGCTATATCCTGTAATATTATTACACTACAGAAATACATCCAGGCCCCTCTTGAATTCCTTTATTGTACTCACCATCACCACCTCCTCAGGCAGAGAGTTCCTATCTTCTCACTGCTCTTACTGTAAAGAATCCTCTTCTATGTTTGTGTACAGACCTTCTTTCCTCCAGACGTAGAGGATGTCCCCTCGTCACAGTCACAGTTCTGAGGATAAATAGATGATGGGAGAGATCTCTGTACTGACCCCTGATATATTTATACATAGTAATTAGATATCCCCTCAGTCATCTTTTTTCTAAAGTGAATAACCCTAATTTTGATAATCTTTCAGGGTACTGTAGTCCCCTCATTCCAGTTATTACTTAAGTTGCCCTCCTCTGGACCCTCTGATAACAAATTTGTAACCTCCCATTCATAAAATGCCTTATCTGAAATGACTATTGATTCTCCTTTATCTCAAGGTCTGATAGTAATATAGAGATTATTATATTTTTTTTTTAAAAGCTTAATGTTCTGCTTTATTAAGGTTATGTGATTTTGTTTTGTGTTCTAATTGTAAACTCTTGAAATTCTGTTCTACAAGGCTCTTAGTCATCCTTCACAGGTGCTTGCACATTCTTTGAATAGAACAAAGGGTTTGGAATTATAGGGTTCTTTTCATGTAATGGATCTCCTCCTTTACTATATTGTCATTTTCCATTTGTAATCAAAGTGATCAAAGCCACTTGTTCACAAAAAAGTAAGTTGGTATGTTGAATTTCATGTTCCAATCTGTTGTCACTCTCTGTTGGAATATCCATAGCATTCAAGTTAATAACTATGTTGGTCATTTATGAAAAAATATACATCACTTTTTGGCGTATTTAAGGTGCAGATTTTGTTACAAAGGTATTTTGCATCGAAATCTGTGCCTTTTTCTTAGTGTCGCCACTTACTCATCTTTTCTAAAGTTCAGAGAAAAGGGGGCATGGCGTGGGTGGGGAGGAGGGCCTTATTTTTAATTTGTTATGCCTGTTTGTGGTGTACAGTATATAATTACTTAAATCTATGCCAGCAAGGGAGCTGGTATAGATTTAATCCTGTTAAACGGCCACCTGATCATGCGCCTATGCTATGTAGAGGCCTGCGTCTCTACATAACTTAGGAGCATCAAGCTGCAGCGGATAGGGACTATGACAGCATCTAAATCGCTGGTCTTAGAAAATGTCCCCGTATATCTTTAGTATTCACACCATGTGTTTCTCGATCCTAGATCTTCTAAACCGTTAGAAGTCTCACCAATTTTTTTATATTCATAAAAGTGTCATATAGATTAAACTTATTGGTAGGCATGAAATTCAATCCCTTCATGAACAGACTAATTTAGTGCTTTGATAACTGGAAAGCTGATAAACTCATGACCGTGATGTCCTGGTCATTCCTCTTATCATTCACATTATCTGTTTGTACATTTATTAACTGTGACTGGTCTTGCGAGTATTCTGTATAATAATAATAATAATAAACTACCAGGCTATGGTGATCTTTAATTTTAATTGTAGATTTCCACAAGGTCTAAATCTAAACACTAATTTAATGCTTCTGTATACCTGCTACGCTATACCTACTGTCAGCGCTGTGCAGCAGTAACATTCCTCTCTCTCTTCCCTGCTTTCAGTAACTTACCGGAAAGAGAGAGGAACACCAGCCTGCCCGTGCCATGGTGATAATAGTAGGTATTTAAGAACACAGTACATTTACTGTCAGCATTAGGCACTAGGATTCCCATACTCCTCTCTCTTTCCTGTGCTCAGTATCTTACAGAGAAGCACAAAGAATAGAGATAACGTAGCATAGCTGCCAGTAGTCCATGATGGCAGCATGTCAGAGAGTCAGGGACACAAGTAGAAATTGTTAGGGCACATATAGTGAGCCAGGAGATGGGGTAGTGAGATAAGAGGCAAGCTGAGAGGCCTGCCTCTGCAATTTACACATACAGTAGTTGACTCATTTCACCCTGTTCTATAGTAAAAAAATAAATCTTTCCTTAATAAAATACATTGCAAAAATACTTTGGATCCCTGTCCCAACATTATATTAAAAGTAAACTGAAATGACAGTTATACACTTTAAAATAGCTGACGCTGTAATCACACACAGTTTTTATTTCAGCATCATTGGCACATAGTCCTTTATATCAATTATGAATCAGAGTGTGAAACCATTGTGCTAACTAACTGGTTTGATGAGGGGCTAACCCTTAAGACTTTATTCTGGTGCATCCGTGGCATTAACACTTTAACCCATATACAGGGATCTGGACTTTGCTGTAGGTTAGCCATAGAGATGAGCGAATCGAAGCTGAAGTGGAATTTGATCCTAATTTCAGGAAAAATTTGATTTACACTGAAGCCGAATTTCCTCGCGCTTCGTGGTAACGAATCACATTTTTTCCTAAAATGGCTGTTGCACGTGTGAGGACATGGAGAAAGGAACTCTGGAAAGGCAGAATCACCCATACTGCTGTCCATGCAGCCAATCAGCAGCCAGCCCTGTGATGTCACAGCCCTATAAATAGCTTCAGCCATCTTGGATTCTGACATTTTCCAGTGTACTTAGTGTAGGAAGAGACATCAGCAGGAGCTAGGGACAGTGTTAGAAAAATCTTCATTGTGCTAAAAAAAAAAACGATTTACAAGTGCAGGGAATGATTATTCAAGATATAAGAAAAGGATAGGGAGGAATCATCCCACAGCATTTATGTTGAACATGGTTCAGTAGGGGAGGTTACAGCCTGGGTAATAGGAACAATCCTATTACACCTTGCTGCACTTACTGCGGAACAAAAATGCCATTATACAGCTCTGTAATTCCAGCAAACTATTCTTATTAGGGTATGTTAGGAAATTATCCAGCTTTTCTGAAAGTGGATATAAAATTCATAAGATGTTTTTCATTTTCTCTGTATATGTGATATAATGTGGTGACATTTGAAAAGAACAAGCATAAGCTGAAAAAATACTATAGAAGTGAACTGTGTGTGTTAAGATAAGATAACATTTGTACTACTACTGGGAAATTATGCCTCTTTTGCTGGAAAAATTCTAAACCCATTAGTTAACACATTTTTGTAAAAGTGAAACTTGAAAAATAACTAACCAATGAATAGATGGATTCAAAAGCCATTATTGAAATGTCTGTAAACCAATCATGTTTTACTTTAAGGGGTTACACCCTTTGAACTGTGTATAAATAAAGGGTGCAGGACACTTTCACTTTAGGGTCCTGACAAGGTTTTGAACTATAGTCTGACTTCTGTCATTTTCCTCCGTCGACGTCATTCACCTGAACACGAGGCAACGATCATCACGTGGCTGACCCTTGGCCTGCCACAACATTTTCTGGTGGAGAATGCGGGCACCACAACAACGCTCCTAGCTGCAGATCGCGATACGGAGACCAGGACCCAGGAAGACCGCGGTAAGTAACCCATTGTGTTACTACCTGTCTCCTGAGCTCTGCTCGCTGTTCTGCAGTGTGGTGTGTGAACGTGGTGCCTGTACCGTGTTCTGGTGAATGAATTATTTCCCCTATATGTGCAAAACTGTCTTTAGGCGTATGAATGTACGAACATGTGAGTGGCTGAGATAAGCTGAATCTTGGAGGGGTCTGACCCTGCTCCTCCTGAGCCAAGCTGAAAGTCTAGAGCTCGCTGACTGGCTTGTCCGGTCCCTGACTCTGAAGCCCTCTGGTTCTGGTGGAGAAAGGGTTGACAGACCTATACTGGAGGAGGCTGTGAGAAGTGGCAGTGTATAAAGCTGTCCAGTAAGATTGGATGGGGGCCCTGCAGTTCCTTGTTGGTACCTGAAAAGGCGCCTGAGGTCAGGGGTTGTTCCAATGTTATGTCATACTGTGTGGTTTCACATGTACTGAGTGCTTGCTGATATTGTGTGAGGAAGAATTACTGCATTGTTGCCAATTCCTGTGCTGTACAGTGTATACATGCGTGGGTATTATGATACCAGTTTGGATTGGGTGGTTGCAGTTATAATCATTTGGATTGCAGTATTTGTTTGCTTCCTGTGCCATAGAAAGAACGTAGAGGGGTTTAAGGGGTTTCCAGCGAGTAACCCCAGAGAGGACGTGTGAATTACTCTGTGTGAGGGCAAGACTATATTGTAGTATTGCCAGACCAGTGGATCAGTGCTGCTTCGGAAGTGTGCCCACAGCAGTGGTAGTAGGAAAATTGGTGCCGCCTCGGAAGTGTGTCCACGGCACCACTAGTAGTGCCGCCTCGGAAGTGTGTCCACGGCACTACTGATAGTGCTGTCTCGGAAGTGTGTCCACAGCACTGTTGTAATTCACCAGGTGTGTAAGTACCTGGATAGTGAATTACAAGGAGCCACCCACGGGATGGGGGCTACACAGAGTAAGCGTTCCTCTGAGAAGAGAGCAGAGAAATGGGTCTCTGCAATTGATATTATGCAATGCGCAAAGGGCACTGAAGCAACCAAAGACTGTAGACAAATGCTAAAGAAATTAGGAGCAGGTGTGAATGGAACATTGGATGAACCAGTATGGCAGAAATTTCTTACTAATTTTAAGGGGTGGTTGGAAGACCATAACAAATATGACCAGGCCACAATGTGGTATGATGTAGCCCAGGGAATGATTTTGACTGCCCATAAGGCAAAAGACACTGACAAAGGGACTATGTATGAAATATGGGATGAAATTAAATTGCCAACAAAAGAATTAAACATCCCTTCTGAAGTACGGTGTATTATCCCCCATAAACCACAAAAATCTCTCCCTCCCACAGCACCACCTCCATATAAAAGCCCGGAGGGGTGGACTTGCCCTAATTGTGGACAACAGAACCCAGACACAAGAGTGAGATGCTCAGCATGTGGGAGGCCCAAGCCACACTCTCGTGTGGGCTTATACCCATTAGTCAATAAGACCCTCCCCACAGTAAAAGCTGGGCAACTGGAAACACATGATTATGAGGTTTATAGACCATGGACTCCTAGTGAGTTGCTGGCCATGTGTAACACCTTACCAGACCCCCGTACTGTCCCCAGTACTTTCCTTCGTAAATTGGAAAGTATCCAGCCCGCATATAAAGCCACTTTGGCGGATCTGGAGAGTCTTTTAGAGACTAAAGGAGGGGAAGTACTTAAGAATCAAATGATGGCAAAGGCCCCTGGTACTGTCCCAGTGGATAAGGCCACAGACCAGTCAGGCCAGGAATTTATCATGGCCCTTAAACCCTGGGTAAAAGAGCAACAGGACAATCAGACTGACACTTTTATGATGCAAACACAAGACGCTAAGCAGACTGTAGCTGACTATGCCACAGCTTTAGAACAGCTCTGGCTTGACTATGGGTAGGAGACAGGAGACAGTAAGGACATGAGATTACTAAAACATACATTCATGTCTGGATTAAAAGCACCCATACAGGATGCTGTGAAGAAGGCTCGCCCTGATTGGCGGACCTGCCAGTTCCCTGACCTAGTGGCCATAGCAAAGGGAGCTGAGCTAGACTTACAAAATAAAATAAAAGCCAATAATGGCTAACCAACCCTTTTAAACCTAAGGGCAGGTTTCAGGAAAGGGTACCAGGTGGGGATAAGTCTCCACGTAACTGGGACCAAGTAACATGCTGGAATTGTGGGAAAAAAAAGGCATTACTCAGTCAAATGTCCCCGGAGAGGTCAGGCTACTGCCCGGACCTCTCAATGAAGTGACGGCAATCCTGTGAGTTCCCTCAACTTCAACTACCCCCTTGACACAATCCCAGGTCCACAACTAATCATCACATCCACATGTGAGGACACAGGGAATTCAATTGACTTTTTGGTAGACACAGGAGCAGCCCATACCCTAATACAAGAAAAATATGTGCCTGAAGAGCTTATCTCCTCAGATTACATCTACTTCAAGGGGTTGAGGGAACAACTGTTAAACTCCCACTAACAAAGCCTGTTAAACTTAATATTCATGATGCCTTATCTA
Organism: Bufo gargarizans; assembly: GCF_014858855.1. Lineage (NCBI taxonomy): Eukaryota > Metazoa > Chordata > Amphibia > Anura > Bufonidae > Bufo > Bufo gargarizans. The sequence goes on from NC_058080.1 coordinate 300,280,901, forward strand.
TTGTCACGCATGTGTTGGTAAGCTCAGATAGTCCATACAATTTGCTGGGGACTGATGTACTCAGTGCCATGAGGGCATCTGTGGATTTCTCTTCAGGAAAACCCCAAATTACAGCCCCTGTGCCTGAAGAGACTCTGTGTGCACTTATGTACTTAATGACATTTAGTGCCCCCTCTACCTCACAGTATACACCCCCAGATTGGCTGTCTGAAGTGCCATCACATTTGTGGGCAACTTCCAAGACAGATGTGGGCAGACTACCAGTAACTCCGGTGGTTGTGCTGTAACTGTTAAAAATACACCACAAGTGCCCAATCCACACACGCTGTTAAACTAAGTGCCCATAGATGCCACATCTTTTTCTGTCATTGATCTTACAAATGCTTTCTTCTCTGTCCCTTTAGATGAAGAATGCTGTCCCTATTTTGCTTTCACTTTTCGTCACAAGCAGTATGCATGGGTCGTTTTACCACAAGGGGCTGCCAATTCTCCTGATATTTTCTCCACTGCTTTACACTCTGTGTTGCAGTCCTGGCAGCCGGCCTATCCGGACACTGTTCTTTTACAATATATTGATGTATTACACTCCACCAAACTGAAACATTTGTCTCAAGCCAGAATCACAAAATATGAGATGACACTCCTCAGTCCCCACGTTACCTTACAGCGATGTACTGTTCTAAATCCAGCTACTTTGATGCCAGTGGATTTAGAAGAGGAGGGGGGAGTGGGAGTAGTAGACATGTCTGATCCAGTTGCAAATCATAACTGTCATGAATTGATGATTGCAGAAACAAAAGGGTTACCAAATGTTACTGAAACACCATTAACTAATCCTGATGCTGAGTATTTTGTAGATGGCTCCAGATGGTGAAATGACGAACAAGGACACTTTGTCACCGGGTATGCGGTAATCCAGGATGGTAAGGTAATCATACAAAAACCACTCCCATCTTGTGCGTCTGCACAGGAGGCGGAGTTGAAGGCACTTACTGATGCATGTACAATGGGTAAGGGACTGAGAATAAATTGTTACACTGATTCCAGGTATGCTTTCGGGGTAGCACATGATTTTGGTGTTGTTATCTGGAAAACTAGGGGATTTCTGACTTCCTCGGGCAAACCAATTAAAAATTCTGAAGCATTACAGAGCCTCATAGAGGCCCTAGAGCTGCCCACGGAGGTAGCCATTGTTTAAGTGCCAGCCCATGTGAAGCAAGATGATCCGCTAGCTGTGGGAAACACTCAAGCAGACCAAGCAGCCGGTCTGCCTCTCCTGACATTGTTCTTTCCAACTATGCCAGATTTGTCGCTCTTGCAGGAATTACAGGCCCAGATAATGCCTCAAGACAAAAAGGTATGGATGGAGGAGGGGGCTACGAAGACAGGAGAGCTCTGGCAGGTTAATGGCAGAACATGTTTGCCTCGGAGTTTGTATCCGATGATGGCCAATTTAGCACATGGCCCTACTCATTTGTCGAAAGGAGCTATGAGCGCACTAGTGTTAGAACATTGGTTTGCACCTGGAATTCAGACCCTCTTTGAAAAGTTTGTTCAGGGTTGTCTTACATGTGCCAGACATAACCCTGGGAGGTTTATAAAGACCCCCAAGAAACACACTCCCAAACCCTTGTACCCGTTTCAAAGAGTGCAGGTGGATTACATACAGCTACCCAAGGTGAGCACATATGAGTATGTCCTTGTAGCCATTGATGTATTCTCAGGCTGGCCAGAAGCTTGGCCAGTAACTACGGCTACAGCCAAAAACACTGCTAAGAAAATATTGTCAGAGGTAGTCTGCAGATATGTGTCCCATTATCTCTTCACTGAGGAGATAATGGGACACATACTGAAGATCCTAGGGATCACACAAGCTCTACACTCTCAACAGTATGGAGTCACTATAGTGGTGGTCCCAGATGGAATCACTCATGTTGTACGGTTACTGGTTTATTACTTTCTGTTCTGTATTAAGTAGCTCTAGGTCCTAAGTGGAAGTTCGGATGGAGACGCATCTTTTGCAGGAAGGAAGTGTCCATTCCAGGTTTCCCATCACCGAAGTGTCCATAACGTTGACTAGAGGAGGATGGAGGTGGACTTTCAAGGTGGTTCCAGGCCTACTCACCATATTGGTCAAGGGATATGCCATGATTGACAGCACTGTCCAACCAAGGGACAGCAACACCCAAGATGATGTTCATCTTCCTGATTCTACAACAGAGGACCACAGCTACACAGAAACTTTTAGGCTTACTGCTGATGCTCCTAGCAGGTATAACTGACCTACCAGCTCCTAGAGGTTCCAACACAGGAGCAGAAGAAGGTGTATCCAGAACTATGGACAATGATGCATGGAACAACAATGCTGCACCTACATCCACTTAGTGTGTGTTTGTGTGCCGTATGTGGTTTTAATAAAATGTATGTATGCTTAATCAAATGACAACTACTAGACAGACTGGAGTCGATGCTTGCATCGCATGGTCTATGCAGCTTATCTGTATACTCTGTGAAGTACAGGCTGTCTAAGGGGTCATTTGTTTGTTCAGGCAGGTGTCACGAGGGTATCGAGAACCACGCCTGACTCCGTTATACCCGGGGTCAGGAAGTCGCAGCGGTTGGCTGCACGCTCTATTTAAGATAGGGCTGTTTTCCTTATGGTAGCTTTCTGGGTTTGCTTTGCAAACCCTTTTGGCTCACTCAGGGATCCGTAGCTCCTTCTCCTCAGCTGTTCCTTGTCCAGCACTCCCAAACCTCCTTATATTCCTCTCTCACACTTCTCTGGTTGCCAGAGATAGAGCTTCCTGCCTGGACATCTATCCTGACCCACTGGAGCTGTGTTGCTGCGTTCTCTGACTGTTGATTCAGAACGCTACCCTCCGGATCCCTGTTGGACCTTTGTGGACAGTTGTTGTCGTCCACCTGGGTGTTTGTCTGTGTTTGTCTGTCCTCTCCCTGGTGTTTCCCTCTTAGTGCAGTGGTGAGGACTAGCGATCCCACCGGCCCGTTCACTATCTAGGGCTCATTTCAGGGAAAGCCAGGGTTTAGGCACGTGATCGCCGCACGGGTGAGGAACCCGTCTAGGGACGTCAGGGCAGTCAGGTGCCAGCCGCAAGGTGAGTTAGGGGTCACCACCTTTCCCTCTCCCTTAGGCAGGGCTTTCCCTGTTTTCCTCCCTGTGCGTGACACCGGTCATTACATTATCTCTGGCCCTTATTTTGTGTAGGTAAAAAAAAAATATATATATATATTTATATTTTTTTTTTTTACCTACTTAGAATCCAGTATGGATCAAATTGCTGCTCTGTCCAAACAATTTCATGGCCTGTCTTTGGAGGTGGTAGGATTGAAGGCGTCGGTCCTCCAGCAACAGCAGCAATTACAACTGACCACAAGCCCAGCGGTTGCTACTGGTAACCAGGTTGTTGCGGAACCCAAGGTCCCTCTCCCTGACAGATTTTCTGGGGGAAGGGACAAGTTTTTGGCATTCCGTGAGGCCTGTAAGTTATATTTTAAACTGCGCCCTCACTCCTCTGGTAATGAAGATCAGCGGGTGGGGGTTGTTATTTCCCTGCTGCAGGGGGACCCGCAGTCCTGGGCGTTCTCTTTACCTACTGATTCCCAGGCTCTTCGGTCAGTGGATGAGTTTTTCGGGGCCTTGGGTCTCATATATGACGACCCTGACCGAGTAGCACTGGCTGAATCAAGATTACGGAGACTCTTACAAGGAGAACGGCCGGTAGAGGAGTATTGCTCTGAATTCCGTAGGTGGGCTACGGATACCCAATGGAACGACCCGGCTCTCAGGAGTCAGTTCTGCTCTGGGTTATCCGAAAGGGTTAAGGATGCGCTTGCATTATATGAGACCCCCTTTTCCCTTGATGCGGTTATGTCCCTTTCTATCCGTATAGAGAGACGCCTTAGGGACAGGTTGAAAGAACCGGAGAAATTGGTAACTCCTCTCAAGCAGCAGTTAGTCTGTACGGACTTAGACGAGCCTATGCAGCTAGGAGGAACTACTCGTCAGGTCCGTCCTCCTGAGGCTCGCTGTAGGCGTGGGGTTTGTTTTTTTTGTGGGGAGAGGGGTCATTTCATTAATGTCTGTCCTTCTTTCCTCAGAAACAAAAGACCGTCTGAAAAACTACTAACCCCAGGCTGTGTGGAGGATGTCAGCCGGGGGGTATACGTCTCCTCCATACGTACATTGCAATTTGTGTTGCCAGAGGTTATTGTTTTTGGTGATAAGACGAAGACTATTTCTTTCTTTTTAGACAGTGGAGCAGGGGTAAATTTGATAGATGCCCATTTTGCCCGCACTTTGGGTTTGTCTCTCTGTACGTTACAGAGACCCATTCCCATATTCGCTATTGATTCTGCTCCCCTGTCTCAGAGAAACCTCACCCACATTGTTCATAATATACACCTTCGGGTAGGGGACCACCATAACGAGATGCTTTCAGGTTATGTTCTGGAGGGGCTTCCCACTCCGGTGGTGCTGGGTCTTCCCTGGTTGGTAGCGCACAATCCAGTAGTGGATTGGCAGGCCAGGGAGATATTGGAGTGGAGTGAGCAGTGCAGAGAAAATTGCTTAAATAGCAATTGCTTAGTCGCCTCCATAACTACCCTACCTACATTTATTTCGGATTTTGACGATGTTTTTTCTGAAAAGGGTTGTCAGAAGTTACCACCTCATCGTCCTTATGATTGCCCAGTTAACCTTATTCCCGGCGCAAAATTACCCAAGACCAGGTTATATAATCTTTCGGTTCCAGAGAGACAAGCCATGAAAGATTATATCTCCGAGAGCTTGGCTAAGGGACACATCAGGCCCTCTTCTTCACCCGTGGCTGCAGGGTTTTTCTTCGTTAAAAAGAAAGATGGGGGCCTGCGTCCTTGCTTAGATTTTCGCGAATTAAATCGGATAACCATCCGAGACCCATACCCTCTTCCTCTCATTCCTGACCTGTTTAATCAGATTGCGGGTGCTAGGTGGTTCTCCAAACTTGATCTTAGGGGGGCCTACAATCTGATTCGTATTAAGGAGGGGGATGAGTGGAAGACAGCGTTTAACACCCCTGAGGGGCATTATGAAAATCTAGTTATGCCTTTCGGTCTGACCAATGCTCCTGCCGTCTTTCAACATTTCGTTAACGACATTTTTAGTCATCTAATCGGCAGGTTTGTGGTAATATACCTAGATGATATTTTAATTTATTCGTCTGATCTGAGAACACATGAGGAGCATGTCAGACAAGTACTGCAGGTCCTACGGACGAATGAATTATATGCTAAGATTGAAAAATGTGTCTTCGCCGTTCAGGAGATACAATTCCTGGGTTATTTTTTATCTCCTTCAGGTTTCCGTATGGATCCTAGGAAGGTCCAGGCAATTTTAGATTGGGATCTTCCTGAGAACCTCAAAGCACTACAACGGTTCTTGGGCTTCGCGAATTTCTATAGGAAATTCATTAAAAATTATTCATTTATTGTAAAACCGCTTACTGACCTGACTAGGAAGGGGACTGATTTTTCTAAATGGTCTGACGCCGCTAAAGTTGCTTTTTCCTCTCTAAAAGAGAGGTTTACCTCAGCACCTGTACTAGTCCAACCTGATGTCTCTCAGCCTTTTATTGTTGAAGTCGATGCGTCAGAGGTGGGAGTGGGGGCGGTGCTGTCTCAGGGTCCGTCTCCTGGCAAATGGCGTCCTTGTGCTTTCTTTTCGAAAAAACTATCTGCAGCAGAAAAGAACTACGATATTGGCAATAGGGAACTATTAGCTATTAAACTTGCGTTTGAGGAGTGGCGCCACTTCTTAGAGGGGGCAGTCCACCCCGTCACTGTGATTACGGACCACAAAAATCTCCTGTACCTCGAATCAGCTAAGCGTCTCACCCCTAGACAGGCTAGGTGGTCGCTATTTTTTACCAGGTTTAACTTTGTTATTACCTATCGTCCTGGGGCAAAGAACACCAAGGCTGATGCACTATCTCGTTGTTTCCCTGGAGGGGGTAATGTGAGTGATCCGGTGCCCATTCTACAAAGAGGAGTGGTTGTCTCTGCGGTACACTCTGTTTTGGAGGGGAAGGTGTTAGAGGCCCAGGGGGACGCCCCGGTCTCTTGCCCCTCAGAGAAATTGTTTGTACCGTTGAACCTACGTTTCGAATTATTAAAGGAACATCATAATTCGGCACTTGCTGGGCACCCGGGTAGTAAAGCAACCTTGGAGCTATTGTCTCGTCGTTTTTGGTGGCCAAGGTTGCGTCAGGATGTAATGGATTTTGTGTCTTCTTGTTCTACCTGTGCGCGCGCAAAAGTTTCACATACACGTCCTGCAGGGTCTCTATTACCACTCGTCATTCCCAATAGACCGTGGACACATCTGTCAATGGATTTTATCACTGACTTACCTTTGTCTGCGGGTAAAACAGTGATTTTGGTAGTAGTGGACAGGTTTAGCAAAATGGTACACTTCATTGCGTTACCCGCACTACCTAATGCTAAGACTCTTGCTCAGGTATTCGTCAGTGAAATCGTGAAGCTTCACGGGGTCCCCTCCGATGTTGTTTCGGATCGGGGTACCCAGTTTATTTCTAAATTTTGGAAAGCTTTTTGTTCCCGTTTGGAGGTACACTTGTCCTTTTCCTCAGCTTTCCATCCTCAGTCGAATGGACAGACTGAGCGAACCAACCAAAACCTTGAGACATATCTAAGATGTTTTGTGTCTGAAAACCAAGAGTTGTGGTCATCATATTTACCGTTAGCTGAGTTTGCCATAAATAATCGTCGTCAGGAATCCACTGGCAAGTCACCATTTCTTGGTGCATATGGTTTTCATCCCCAATTCTGTACTTTCAAAGAGGGGGGGTCTTCTGGGGTTCCCGAAGAGGAACGTTTTTCGTCATCTCTTTCATCGGTATGGCAGAAGGTGCAAGCTAACTTGAAAAATATGGGAGGTAAATACAAATGCATGGCTGATAAGAGACGGTCGCCAGGTCCGGACCTAGGAGTGAATGACTATGTGTGGTTGTCTACTAGGAATATTAAATTGAAGGTTCCCTCTTGGAAACTGGGTCCTAGGTTTATTGGCCCTTACAAAATTGTAGCCATCATCAACCCCGTGGCTTTTCGCCTGGAGTTACCTCAGACTTTTAAAATTCATAATGTTTTTCATAAGTCGTTACTCAAAAAATATGTTCCACCTCTAGAACCATCACCGCTGCCACCCCCTCCTGTTGTCGTGGATGGTAATCTAGAATTTCAGATATCCAAAATTGTTAATTCTCGTCGGGTCCGCCGCTCTCTTCAATATCTGTTGCATTGGAGAGGTTACGGTCCCGAGGAAAGAATGTGGGTTCCTGCGTCTGAGGTAAACGCCGACAGGTTAGTTCGGGTTTTTCATGCCTCTCATCCTGAGAGACCTGGTCCTGAGTGTCCGGAGGCCCCTCGTAGAGAGGGGGGTACTGTCACGAGGGTATCGAGAACCACGCCTGACTCCGTTATACCCGGGGTCAGGAAGTCGCAGCGGTTGGCTGCACGCTCTATTTAAGATAGGGCTGTTTTCCTTATGGTAGCTTTCTGGGTTTGCTTTGCAAACCCTTTTGGCTCACTCAGGGATCCGTAGCTCCTTCTCCTCAGCTGTTCCTTGTCCAGCACTCCCAAACCTCCTTATATTCCTCTCTCACACTTCTCTGGTTGCCAGAGATAGAGCTTCCTGCCTGGACATCTATCCTGACCCACTGGAGCTGTGTTGCTGCGTTCTCTGACTGTTGATTCAGAACGCTACCCTCCGGATCCCTGTTGGACCTTTGTGGACAGTTGTTGTCGTCCACCTGGGTGTTTGTCTGTGTTTGTCTGTCCTCTCCCTGGTGTTTCCCTCTTAGTGCAGTGGTGAGGACTAGCGATCCCACCGGCCCGTTCACTATCTAGGGCTCATTTCAGGGAAAGCCAGGGTTTAGGCACGTGATCGCCGCACGGGTTTAGGAACCCGTCTAGGGACGTCAGGGCAGTCAGGTGCCAGCCGCAAGGTGAGTTAGGGGTCACCACCTTCCCCTCTCCCTTAGGCAGGGCTTTCCCTGTTTTCCTCCCTGTGCGTGACACCGGTCATTACAGCAGGTTAGTAGTTACCAAGACACACATGATACAATGAAGCCTTCAGAAGGAAAAAACGTCTACCACGTGAACAGAAAAATTGAAAAAAAAGGAGGGAAATGTTAAGGAAATTATCCAGCTTTTCGGAAAGTGGATATAAAATTCATAAGATGTTTTTCATTTTCTCTGTATATGTGATATAATGTGGTGACATTTGAAAAGAACAAGCATAAGCTAAAAAAAAACTATAGAAGTGAACTGTGTGTGTTAAGATAAGATAACATTTGTACTACTACTGGGAAATTATGCCTCTTTTGCTGAAAAATTCTAAACTCATTAGTTAACACATTTTTGTAAAAGTGAAACTTGAAAAATAACTAACCAATCAATAGATGGATTCAAAAGCCATTATTGAAATGTCTGTAAACCAATCATGTTTTACTTTAAGGGGTTACACCCTTTGAACTGTGTATAAATAAAGGGTGCAGGACACTTTCACTTTAGGTGGTTGGAAAAAATTGTGGAGTCCGCACACCCTATATATAGTATAGTAATGGGTGCTCGCGGAGGACTTCAGTCGCAGAATAAGTAGATATTCCACGGCACACCAATGTCTTTTTGTTTGCAAATTTATTTTCAGTGCAAAAAATTCAAAAATAATCCAGAATTGTCAATATATGACTGATCGCGCCATAATTATAATAAGAACATGCATATAATGTAGGCCATAATGTATCCCAACGTTTCGGTCCTATCCAGACCTTTCTCAAGGGATCTGTGAAAGGGTATAAATATAAAAGTTCTGTTTTACTATCTTTTCAAGGCGGTACATATTACATATCATTGACACATCATGAGAAAAAGAGAAAGAAAAAAGAAGAGAGGAAAAAAATGTATATAGAAAAGAGTCTCAGATTAATAGCACTGATAAAGGAAAAGTAGAAGGTAGGTAAAGTAAGGGGGATGTATGACTGGTTAAAGGGCACAAAGTATGAAGAAAAAGAACATAATAATCAGAATAGGGTTATACCACAGACAATTTATATTAATCACCAGAAGGTCACAAGGTTCAATTTAAGATAAATTCAGTAAATGAAGATAGTTATATAAAAGGTGAGCCAGAATAAGTCGATCAGCAGAATGAGTGTCAGTATATTAAGCATAATCTTTACCTAAAGCCAGGCTGCAAATGGACGTGCTGGAGGAGCTGTGTATGTCTCCCCTGTTAGCGTTTTAAAGCATGGGGCCGGAAGTCATGTGAGCCGTCTGACCTCTGCTAGAGTTCAGCGAGTCACATGATCGCAAGTAACGTCATGCGAACATGTGATCGCAAGGTATAAGGTGCGCATGCGCACTAGATTCTAAGGCTGGGGATAAGTATTATGATGTGCTGTAGATTGCCATCTGAAGTTCAATGCTTAGAGAGGAGTTAACTAACTGAAAATCAGGGTGCTGATCGATTTAAAGGGGGAAAAAGAGGATAAGTTGAAGAAATGAAGTAGATAACTGTAAAGAATACAGACTAATATACTACTAAGTTGGTCACAAGAAAATAAGAGAATTATAAGAGAATTATATAAGGCAGGAAGTGGTCACATTTATATCCAAGTATGCTATGCAAGGAATAATATAAGAATAGATTGAAGTAGAAGACAAAGAAGCAGGTTTATACATGTATATCATGTTATATAACAAAAAAAGATAGATAAAGAAAACCAAATAATAAAGTTATATATTATATAAATATGTATCTATATATCAGTGCTATTAATCTGAGACTCTTTTCTATATACATTTTTTTCCTCTCTTCTTTTTTCTTTCTCTTTTTCTCATGATGTGTCAATGATATGTAATATGTACCGCCTTGAAAAGATAGTAAAACAGAACTTTTATATTTATACCCTTTCACAGATGGAATATCTACTTACTTTCACTTTAGGGTCCTGACAAGGTTTTGAACTATACTCAGACTTCTGTCATTTTCCTCCGTCGACGTCATTCACCTGAACACGAGGCAACGATCATCACGTGGCTGACCCTTGGCCTGCCACAACAGGTGCAAGTGCTGTTTTAAACAGGCATTAACAGGCTTTATTACAAGGAAATATTTCTATGTCTTATTTGCCCTTGTGCAGTGCAGTTATGTTCTAAAGCATTTTTTGGCTTGTATTAGTGGGGAAAAAAGGGCTAATTAACCATTGTGTCATGAAGTGCTAAAATTACAGCCCTTTTTATTGTGTATTAGTGGCAAAAGTAAAATATATTTGCCGTTCAGCGGTGCAGTTATATGTTCTAAAGCCCTTTTTTGTCCTGTATTAGTTGAAAAAGAAAAAATATATTTGCCATTCAGCGGTGAAGTTATATGTTCTAAAGCCTTTTGTGGCGTGTATTAGTGGAAAAAGAAAAAAAAAATTGCCGTTTAGAGGTGCAGTTATCCTTTCTAAAGCCTTTTTTTGGTGGGGAAAAAAATATATATTTGCCGTTTAGCGGTGCAGTTATATGTAGAGTTGAGCAAATCGAATTCGTTCCGAATTTCAGGAAAAATTTGATTCTGAACTAATGCGAATTTCCTCGCACTTCATGGTAATGAATCACAATTTTTCCTAACATGGTGGCTAGCCGTCTACAATGGCGGCTACATGTGTGAGGACATGGGGCAAGAAACTCTGAGAAGGCGGGATGAACCATAATGCCATGCATGCAGCCAGACAGCCCGGTGATGTCACAGCCCTATAAATACGGTAGCCATCTTAGAGTCTGCCATTCACTATCGTACTTTGTTCAAGGACAGACAGTGTATGCAGGCGCTAGGGAGAGTGAAAGAAAAACTAATTGTTAAAAAAAAAGGAAAGAAGCGATTTACAAGTGCAGGGAAAGGATAGTGAGAGTAATCATTTCAAAGGCAGGGTGAGACGTGTGCAGATGCTGGGGAGAGTCATAGGAAAATCCTCATTGTAAAAAAAAAAAAAAGCGATTTACAAGTGCAGGGAAACATTACTTTGGGATCCAGATAATCTCATAATACAGCTCTGTCATTCCAGCAATTAGTTATTGGGGTGGAAGTGTTATGTTGAAAAGCCTTTAGTAGCTTTTATCTGTGGAAAAAGATAAATATATACGCAGGTAACTTTTGCTGTTAACTGCACTGATATCATTTAGTGGCCTATTTCAATACAATATGATAAATATTTACGCAGGTCGCTTTTGTTTGCGCAAAAAGCGTTTCTTGTCGTATTTCACTACAATACGAGAAAAATAGACGCAGTTCACGTTTGGTATTTAGGCTAAAAGCATTTGCCATATTTCTAGAGAAAACTAGACTAAGTACATATTTCTTGTCGTATTTTACATTTAGTGTTATTTGGGCTGAAAGCGTTTATTGCCATATTTCTAGAGAAAAATAGACTTAGTTCAAATTTGGTGTTATTTGTGCATAAAGTGTTTCTTGTCATATTTCACTTCAATACGAGAAAAATAGATGCAATTCACATTTGGTGTTATTTGCACTGAAAGCGTTTGTTATATTTCACTACAATACGAGAAAAATAGACGCAGTTCACATTTAGTGTTATTTGTGCATAAAGCTTTTCTTGTCATATTTCACTACAATATGAGAAAAATGGTGGTGTTATTTGCACTAAAAGCGTATATATTTCTAGAGAAAAAGAGAAATATTCGCAGTTCACTTTTTCTGTTATTTACTTAGAAATCCTTTAGTGGCCTATTTTAGTCCAATACAAGAAATATATATGCAGTTCACTTTTCCTGTTATTTTATTTTCTTAGAAATCGTTTAGTGGCCTATTTTAGTCTAATACGAGAAATATATATTTGCTGTTATTTACGCTGAAATTGTTTCATTGCCAATTTCATATCCTTTAATTGTCTATTGGCGCTTTTAGTTTTTTTTTAATTTGCTTTAAAAATGTTTTAGTTCAGCTGAAAGTATGTCAGATAGAAGTGCCAGGCCCTGCACAGGGGATTATCAGAGGCGTAAAAGATTCTGCTGCAGGCACAGGTCGCAGCAGAGTAAGGGGGCGTGGCAACAGGGGTTTCATTCCGAGGCCTCAGGTCCACATGTCAGCTAGCGGTCGAGTCTTGACCAGCAACCAACGGTTCTTGATTGGTTGACTAGATCTTCGACTTCATCTAGAGTCGAAGATGAGCAGCTTTCTTCACCCGCATAGTGAAGAAACTACTCATGAGCAGCAGCAGGTAGACCTGGAACAGGACCTGAACCAGCAGATGGTGGCATACTTTGACAGCACCCTGCCAGCCGTCATAGAAGATCCTGTGGAGTACTAGGCAGTAGGGATGAGCGAACTCGAACTGTATAGTTCGGGTTCGTACCGAATTTTGGGGTGTCCGTGACACGGACCCGAACCCGGACATTTTCGTAAAAGTCCGGGTTCGGGTTCGGTGTTCGTCGCTTTCTTCGCGCTTTTGTGACGCTTTCTTGGCGCTTTTTGAAAGGCTGCAAAGCAGCCAATCAACAAGCGTCATACTACTTGCCCCAAGAGGCCATCACAGCCATGCCTACTATTGGCATGGCTGTGATTGGCCAGAGCACCATGTGACCCAGCCTCTATTTAAGCTGGAGTCACATAGCGCCGCCCGTCACTCTGCTCTGATTAGCGTAGGGAGAGGTTGCGGCTGCGACAGTAGGGCGAGATTAGGCAGATTAACTCCTCCAAAGGACTTGATTAACTGATCGATCTGCAGCTGTGGATCATTGAGCTGCTGATCCTCAATTGCTCACTGTTTTTAGGCTGCACAGACCGTTTGTCAGTCTCATTTTTCTGGGGTGATCGGCGGCCATTTTGTGTCTTGTGGTGCGCCAGCACAAGCTGCGACCAAGTGCATTTAACCCTCAATGGTGTGGTTGTTTTTTGGCTAAAGCCTACATCAGGGTGAAGCTGTCACACCAAGTGCATTTAACCAGCAATAGTCTGTTCATTTTTTGGCCATATACAAAATCAGGGGCAAGCTGCGCCTGTCACCAAGTGCATTTAACCCTCAATGGTGTGGTTGTTTTTTGGCTAAAGCCTACATCAGGGTGAAGCTGTCATACCAAGTGCATTTAACCAGCAATAGTCTGTTCATTTTTTGGCCATATACAAAATCAGGGGCAAGCTGCGCCTGTCACCAAGTGCATTTAACCCTCAATGGTGTGGTTGTTTTTTGGCTAAAGCCTACATCAGGGTGAAGCTGTCACACCAAGTGCATTTAACCAGCAATAGTCTGTTCATTTTTTGGCCATATACAAAATCAGGGGCAAGCTGCGCCTGTCACCAAGTGCATTTAACCCTCAATGGTGTGGTTGTTTTTTGGCTAAAGCCTACATCAGGGTGAAGCTGTCACACCAAGTGCATTTAACCAGCAATAGTCTGTTCATTTTTTGGCCATATCCCAGTCTAATTCTGTCACTAAATCCATACCGGTCACCCAGCGCCTAAATACTAGGCCTCAAATTTATATCCAGCTAAATCTGTCCCTAGTGCTGTAGCTGGGCGAGTTATTTAGTGTCCGTTCAAGCACATTTCTTGTTCTGGGTTGAAATACAATTCCCAATTTAGCAATTTCATAATTTAGTGGTTCCTGCTATATCAGAGCTATTTGAAATCTATCCCTAAAAGGGTATATAATATTGAAGGTGCACATTGGGTCATTCAGAATAACTTCACACACACCCGCTACTGTGTATTTCCAAGTCTAATTCTGTCACTAAACCCATACCTGTCACCCAGCGCCTAAATACTAGGCCTCAAATTTAAATCCCTCTAAATCTCTCGTTACCCACCGCTGTACTGTTGTTGCTGGGCAAGATATTTAGTGTCCGTCAAAGCACATTTTTTGTTCTGGGTTGAAGTACAATTCCCAATTTAGCAATTTCATAATTTAGTGGTTTCTGCTATATCAGAGCTATTTGAAATCTATCCCTAAAAGGGTATATAATATTGAAGGTGCACATAGGGTCATTCAGAATAACTTCACACACACGCTTCTGTGCATTTCCAAGTCTAATTCTGTCACTAAATCCATACCGGTGACCCAGCGCCTAAATACTAGGCCTCAAATTTAAATCCCTCTAAATCTCTCGTTACCCACCGCTGTACTGTTGTTGCTGGGCAAGATATTTAGTGTCCGTCAAAGCACATTTTTTGTTCTGGGTTGAAGTACAATTCCCAATTTAGCAATTTCATAATTTAGTGGTTTCTGCTATATCAGAGCTATTTGAAATCTATCCCTAAAAGGGTATATAATATTGAAGGTGCACATAGGGTCATTCAGAATAACTTCACACACACGCTTCTGTGCATTTCCAAGTCTAATTCTGTCACTAAATCCATACCGGTGACCCAGCGCCTAAATACTAGGCCTCAAATTTAAATCCCTCTAAATCTCTCGTTACCCACCGCTGTACTGTTGTTGCTGGGCAAGATATTTAGTGTCCGTCAAAGCACATTTTTTGTTCTGGGTTGAAGTACAATTCCCAATTTAGCAATTTCATAATTTAGTGGTTTCTGCTATATCAGAGCTATTTGAAATCTATCCCTAAAAGGGTATATAATATTGAAGGTGCACATAGGGTCATTCAGAATAACTTCACACACACGCTTCTGTGCATTTCCAAGTCTAATTCTGTCACTAAATCCATACCGGTGACCCAGCGCCTAAATACTAGGCCTCAAATTTAAATCCCTCTAAATCTCTCGTTACCCACCGCTGTACTGTTGTTGCTGGGCAAGATATTTAGTGTCCGTCAAAGCACATTTTTTGTTCTGGGTTGAAGTACAATTCCCAATTTAGCAATTTCATAATTTAGTGGTTTCTGCTATATCAGAGCTATTTGAAATCTATCCCTAAAAGGGTATATAATATTGAAGGTGCACATTGGGTCATTCAGAATAACTTCACACACACCCGCTACTGTGTATTTCCAAGTCTAATTCTGTCACTAAACCCATACCTGTCACCCAGCGCCTAAATACTAGGCCTCAAATTTAAATCCCTCTAAATCTCTCGTTACCCACCGCTGTACTGTTGTTGCTGGGCAAGATATTTAGTGTCCGTCAAAGCACATTTTTTGTTCTGGGTTGAAGTACAATTCCCAATTTAGCAATTTCATAATTTAGTGGTTTCTGCTATATCAGAGCTATTTGAAATCTATCCCTAAAAGGGTATATAATATTGAAGGTGCACATAGGGTCATTCAGAATAACTTCACACACACGCTTCTGTGCATTTCCAAGTCTAATTCTGTCACTAAATCCATACCGGTGACCCAGCGCCTAAATACTAGGCCTCAAATTTAAATCCCTCTAAATCTCTCGTTACCCACCGCTGTACTGTTGTTGCTGGGCAAGATATTTAGTGTCCGTCAAAGCACATTTTTTGTTCTGGGTTGAAGTACAATTCCCAATTTAGCAATTTCATAATTTAGTGGTTTCTGCTATATCAGAGCTATTTGAAATCTATCCCTAAAAGGGTATATAATATTGAAGGTGCACATAGGGTCATTCAGAATAACTTCACACACACGCTTCTGTGCATTTCCAAGTCTAATTCTGTCACTAAATCCATACCAGTGACCCAGCGCCTAAATACTAGGCCTCAAATTTAAATCCCTCTAAATCTCTCGTTACCCACCGCTGTACTGTTGTTGCTGGGCAAGATATTTAGTGTCCGTCAAAGCACATTTTTTGTTCTGGGTTGAAGTACAATTCCCAATTTAGCAATTTCATAATTTAGTGGTTTCTGCTATATCAGAGCTATTTGAAATCTATCCCTAAAAGGGTATATAATATTGAAGGTGCACATAGGGTCATTCAGAATAACTTCACACACACGCTTCTGTGCATTTCCAAGTCTAATTCTGTCACTAAATCCATACCGGTGACCCAGCGCCTAAATACTAGGCCTCAAATTTAAATCCCTCTAAATCTCTCGTTACCCACCACTGTACTGTTGTTGCTGGGCAAGATATTTAGTGTCCGTCAAAGCACATTTTTTGTTCTGGGTTGAAGTACAATTCCCAATTTAGCAATTTCATAATTTAGTGGTTCCTGCTATATCAGAGCTATTTGAAATCTATCCCAAAAAGGGTATATAATATTGAAGGTGCACATTGGGTCATTCAGAATAACTTCACACACACCCGCTACTGTGTATTTCCAAGTCTAATTCTGTCACTAAACCCATACCTGTCACCCAGCGCCTAAATACTAGGCCTCAAATTTAAATCCCTCTAAATCTCTCGTTACCCACCGCTGTACTGTTGTTGCTGGGCAAGATATTTAGTGTCCGTCAAAGCACATTTTTTGTTCTGGGTTGAAGTACAATTCCCAATTTAGCAATTTCATAATTTAGTGGTTTCTGCTATATCAGAGCTATTTGAAATCTATCCCTAAAAGGGTATATAATATTGAAGGTGCACATAGGGTCATTCAGAATAACTTCACACACACGCTTCTGTGCATTTCCAAGTCTAATTCTGTCACTAAATCCATACCGGTGACCCAGCGCCTAAATACTAGGCCTCAAATTTAAATCCCTCTAAATCTCTCGTTACCCACCGCTGTACTGTTGTTGCTGGGCAAGATATTTAGTGTCCGTCAAAGCACATTTTTTGTTCTGGGTTGAAGTACAATTCCCAATTTAGCAATTTCATAATTTAGTGGTTCCTGCTATATCAGAGCTATTTGAAATCTATCCCAAAAAGGGTATATAATATTGAAGGTGCACATTGGGTCATTCAGAATAACTTCACACACACCCGCTACTGTGTATTTCCAAGTCTAATTCTGTCACTAAACCCATACCTGTCACCCAGCGCCTAAATACTAGGCCTCAAATTTAAATCCCTCTAAATCTCTCGTTACCGCTGTACTGTTGTAGCTGGGAAAGTTATTTAGTGCCCGTCAAAGCACATTTTTTGTTCTGGGTTGAAGTACAATTCCCAATTTAGCAATTTCATAATTTAGTGGTTCCTGCTATATCAGAGCTATTTGAAATCTATCCCAAAAAGGGTATATAATATTCAAGGTGCACATTGGGTCATTCAGAATAACTTCACACACACGCTTCTGTGCATTTCCAAGTCTAATTCTGTCACTAAATCCATACCGGTCACCCAGCGCCTAAATACTAGGCCTCAAATTTATATCCCGCTGAATTTGAATACAATACATTGGGCCAAATAATATATTTGTTGTTGTGGTGAACCATAACAATGAGAAAAACATCTAGTAAGGGACGCGGACGTGGACATGGTCGTGGTGGTGTTAGTGGACCCTCTGGTGCTGGGAGAGGACGTGGCCGTTCTGCCACATCCACACGTCCTAGTGTACCAACTACCTCAGGTCCCAGTAGCCGCCAGAATTTACAGCGATATATGGTGGGGCCCAATGCCGTTCTAAGGATGGTAAGGCCTGAGCAGGTACAGGCATTAGTCAATTGGGTGGCCGACAGTGGATCCAGCACGTTCACATTATCTCCCACCCAGTCTTCTGCAGAAAGCGCACAGATGGCGCCTGAAAACCAACCCCATCAGTCTGTCACATCACCCCCATGCATACCAGGGAAACTGTCTCAGCCTCAAGTTATGCAGCAGTCTCTTATGCTGTTTGAAGACTCCGCTGGCAGGGTTTCCCAAGGGCATCCACCTAGCCCTTCCCCAGCGGTGAAAGACATAGAATGCACTGACGCACAACCACTTATGTTTCCTGATGATGAGGACATGGGAATACCACCTCAGCATGTCTCTGATGATGACGAAACACAGGTGCCAACTGCTGCGTCTTTCTGCAGTGTGCAGACTGAACAGGAGGTCAGGGATCAAGACTGGGTGGAAGACGATGCAGGGGACGATGAGGTCCTAGACCCCACATGGAATGAAGGTCGTGCCACTGACTTTCACAGTTCGGAGGAAGAGGCAGTGGTGAGACCGAGCCAACAGCGTAGCAAAAGAGGGAGCAGTGGGCAAAAGCAGAACACCCGCCGCCAAGAGACTCCGCCTGCTACTGACCGCCGCCATCTGGGACCGAGCACCCCAAAGGCAGCTTCAAGGAGTTCCCTGGCATGGCACTTCTTCAAACAATGTGCTGACGACAAGACCCGAGTGGTTTGCACGCTGTGCCATCAGAGCCTGAAGCGAGGCATTAACGTTCTGAACCTGAGCACAACCTGCATGACCAGGCACCTGCATGCAAAGCATGAACTGCAGTGGAGTAAACACCTTAAAACCAAGGAAGTCACTCAGGCTCCCCCTGCTACCTCTTCTGCTGCTGCCGCCTCGGCCTATTCTGCTGCTGCCGCCTCGGCCTCTTCCTCCGCCTCTGGAGGAACGTTGGCACCTGCCGCCCAGCAAACAGGGGATGTACCACCAACACCACCACCACCACCTCCGTCACCAAGCGTCTCAACCATGTCACACGCCAGCGTTCAGCTCTCCATCTCACAAACATTTGATAGAAAGCGTAAATTCCCACCTAGCCACCCTCGATCCCTGGCCCTGAATGCCAGCATTTCTAAACTACTGGCCTATGAAATGCTGTCATTTAGGCTGGTGGACACAGACAGCTTCAAACAGCTCATGTCGCTTGCTGTCCCACAGTATGTTGTTCCCAGCCGGCACTACTTCTCCAAGAGAGCCGTGCCTTCCCTGCACAACCAAGTATCCGATAAAATCAAGTGTGCACTGCGCAACGCCATCTGTAGCAAGGTCCACCTAACCACAGATACGTGGACCAGTAAGCACGGCCAGGGACGCTATATCTCCCTAACTGCACACTGGGTAAATGTAGTGGCAGCTGGGCCCCAGGCGGAGAGCTGTTTGGCGCACGTCCTGCCGCCGCCAAGGATCGCAGGGCAACATTCTTTGCCTCCTGTTGCCACCTCCTCCTTCTCGGCTTCCTCCTCCTCTTCTTCCACCTGCTCATCCAGTCAGCCACACACCTTCACCACCAACTTCAGCACAGCCCGGGGTAAACGTCAGCAGGCCATTCTGAAACTCATATGTTTGGGGGACAGGCCCCACACCGCACAGGAGTTGTGGCGGGGTATTGAACAACAGACCGACGAGTGGTTGCTGCCGGTGAGCCTCAAGCCCGGCCTGGTGGTGTGTGATAATGGGCGAAATCTCGTTGCAGCTCTGGGACTAGCCAATTTGACGCACATCCCTTGCTTGGCGCATGTGCTGAATTTGGTGGTGCAGAAGTTCATTCACAACTACCCCGACATGTCAGAGCTGCTGCATAAAGTGCGGGCCGTCTGTTCGCGCTTCCGGCGTTCACATCCTGCCGCTGCTCGCCTGTCTGCGCTACAGCGTAACTTCGGCCTTCCCGCTCACCGCCTCATATGCGACGTGCCCACCAGGTGGAACTCCACCTTGCACATGCTGGACAGACTGTGCGAGCAGCAGCAGGCCATAGTGGAGTTTCAGCTGCAGCACGCACGGTTCAGTCGCACTACAGAACAGCACCACTTCACCACCAATGACTGGGCCTCCATGCGAGACCTGTGTGCCCTGTTGCGCTGTTTCGAGTACTCCACCAACATGGCCAGTGGCGATGACACCGTTATCAGCGTTACAATACCACTTCTATGTCTCCTTGAGAAAACACTTAGGGCGATGATGGAACAGGAGGTGGCCCAGGAGGAGGAGGAGGAGGATGAGGAAGAGGGGTCATTTTTAGCACTTTCAGGCCAGTCTCTTCGAAGTGACTCAGAGGGAGGTTTTTGCAACAGCAGAGGCCAGGTACAAATGTGGCCAGCCAGGGCCCACTACTGGAGGACGAGGAGGACGAGGATGAGGAGGAGGTGGAGGAGGATGAGGATGAAGCATGGTCACAGCGGGGTGGCACCCAACGCAGCTCGGGTCCATCACTGGTGCGTGGCTGGGGGGAAAGGCAGGACGATGACGATACGCCTCCCACAGAGGACAGCTTGTCCTTACCCCTGGGCAGCCTGGCACACATGAGCGACTACATGCTGCAGTGCCTGCGCAACGACAGCAGAGTTGCCCACATTTTAACCTGTGCGGACTACTGGGTTGCCACCCTGCTGGATCCACGCTACAAAGACAATGTGCCCACCTTACTTCCTGCACTGGAGCGTGATAGGAAGATGCGCGAGTACAAGCGCACGTTGGTAGACGCGCTACTGAGAGCATTCCCAAATGTCACAGGGGAACAAGTGGAAGCCCAAGGCCAAGGCAGAGGAGGAGCAAGAGGTCGCCAAGGCAGCTGTGTCACGGCCAGCTCCTCTGAGGGCAGGGTTAGCATGGCAGAGATGTGGAAAACTTTTGTCAACACGCCACAGCTAACTGCACCACCACCTGATACGCAACGTGTTAGCAGGAGGCAACATTTCACTAACATGGTGGAACAGTACGTGTGCACACCCCTCCACGTACTGACTGATGGTTCGGCCCCATTCAACTTCTGGGTCTCTAAATTGTCCACGTGGCCAGAGCTAGCCTTTTATGCCTTGGAGGTGCTGGCCTGCCCGGCAGCCAGCGTTTTGTCTGAACGTGTATTCAGCACGGCAGGGGGCGTCATTACAGACAAACGCAGCCGCCTGTCTACAGCCAATGTGGACAAGCTGACGTTCATAAAAATGAACCAGGCATGGATCCCACAGGACCTGTCCGTCCCTTGTCCAGATTAGACATTAACTACCTCCCCATAACCATATATTATTGGACTCCAGGGCACTTCCTCATTCAATCCTATTTTTATTTTCATTTTACCATTATATTGCGATGCTACCCAAAGTTGAATGAACCTCTCCTCTGCCTGTGTGCTAGGCCTAAATATATGCCAATGGACTGTTGCAGTGGTGGCTGACATGAAGCCTGATTCTCTGCTATGACATGCAGACTAATTCTCTGCTGACATGAAGCCAGATTGTCTGTTACGGGACCTCTCTCCTCTGCCTGGGTGCTGGGCCTAAATTTATGACAATGGACTGTTGCAGTGGTGGCTGACGTGAAGCCTGATTCTCTGCTATGACATGCAGACTGATTCTCTGCTGACATGAAGCCAGATCGTCTGTTACGGGACCTCTCTGCTCTGCCTGTGTGCTAGGCCTAAATATATGCCAATGGACTGTTGCAGTGGTGAGTGACGTGAAGCCTCATTCTCTGCTATGACATGCAGACTGATTCTCTGCTGACATGAAGCCAGATTGTCTGTTACGGGACCTCTCTGCTCTGCCTGTGTGCTAGGCCTAAATATATGCCAATGGACTGTTGCAGTGGTGGGTGACGTGAAGCCTCATTCTCTGCTATGACATGCAGACTGATTCTCTGCTGTCATGAAGCCAGATTGTCTGTTACGGGACCTCTCTGCTCTGCCTGTGTGCTAGGCCTAAATATATGCCAATGGACTGTTGCAGTGGTGGGTGACGTGAAGCCTCATTCTCTGCTATGACATGCAGACTGATTCTCTGCTGACATGAAGCCAGATTGTCTGTTACGGGACCTCTCTGCTCTGCCTGTGTGCTAGGCCTAAATATATGCCAATGGACTGTTGCAGTGGTGGGTGACGTGAAGCCTCATTCTCTGCTATGACATGCAGACTGATTCTCTGCTGTCATGAAGCCAGATTGTCTGTTACGGGACCTCTCTGCTCTGCCTGTGTGCTAGGCCTAAATATATGCCAATGGACTGTTGCAGTGGTGGGTGACGTGAAGCCTCATTCTCTGCTATGACATGCAGACTAATTCTCTGCTGACATGAAGACAGATTCTCTGTTACGGGACCTCTCTCCTCTGCCTGTGTGTGTGCTGGGCCTAAATATATGCCAATGGACTGTTGCAGTGGTGGCTGACGTGAAGCCTCATTCTCTGCTATGACATGCAGACTGATTCTCTGCTGACATGAAGCCAGATTCTCTGTTACGGGACCTCTCTCCTCTGCCTGTGTGTGTGCTGGGCCTAAATATATGCCAATGGACTGTTGCAGTGGTGGCTGACGTGAAGCCTCATTCTCTGCTATGACATGCAGACTGATTCTCTGCTGACATGAAGCCAGATTCTCTGTTACGGGACCTCTCTCCTCTGCCTGTGTGTGTGCTGGGCCTAAATATATGCCAATGGACTGTTGCAGTGGTGGCTGACGTGAAGCCTCATTCTCTGCTATGACATGCAGACTGATTCTCTGCTGACATGAAGCCAGATTCTCTGTTACGGGACCTCTCTCCTCTGCCTGTGTGTGTGCTGGGCCTAAATATATGCCAATGGACTGTTGCAGTGGTGGCTGACGTGAAGCCTCATTCTCTGCTATGACATGCAGACTGATTCTCTGCTGACATGAAGCCAGATTCTCTGTTACGGGACCTCTCTCCTCTGCCTGTGTGCTAGGCCTAAATATATGCCAATGGACTGTTGCAGTGGTGGCTGACGTGAAGCCTCATTCTCTGCTATGACATGCAGACTAATTCTCTGCTGACATGAAGACAGATTCTCTGTTACGGGACCTCTCTCCTCTGCCTGGGTGCCGGGGCCTAAATATCTGAGAATGGACTGTTCCAGTGGTGGGTGACGGGAAGCCAGATTCTCTGCTATGGAACCTCTCTCCAATTGATTTTGGTTAATTTTTATTTATTTAATTTTTATTTTAATTAATTTCCCTATCCACATTTGTTTGCAGGGGATTTACCTACATGTTGCTGCCTTTTGCAGCCCTCTAGCCCTTTCCTGGGCTGTTTTACAGCCGTTTTAGTGCCGAAAAGTTCGGGTCCCCATTGACTTCAATGGGGTTCGGGTTCGGGACGAAGTTCGGATCGGGTTCGGATCCCGAACCCGAACATTTCCGGGATGTTCGGCCGAACTTCTCGAACCCGAACATCCAGGTGTTCGCTCAACTCTACTAGGCAGCTAAACTGAATTTGTGGCCGCAACTGGCCGAGTTTGCCATGAAAAAGCTGTCCTGCCCGGCCAGTAGTGTGGCATCAGAGCGGATGTTTAGTGCAGCGGGGGCCATAGTTACCCCAAGAAGAACTCGCTCAAAATGTGTAGAGACTTACTTTTTTCAAGATGAATCAGGCATGGATCAGCCAGGATTTCCACCCACCAATGCCTAAAGCATCAGATTAGATCATCCATCTCCACACTGTCACCATGCCACTCTGTGGTATCATGATGCTGTTGTTGCTACCATCTCCACATTATGTCACCTTGCCACTCTGTGGCCTCCTGATGCTTCCATCTCCACACTGTCAGCGTGCCACTCTGTAGCATAATCATACTGCTGCTGTCACCTCCACACTATGTCATTGTGCCACTTTGTGTCCTCCTGATGCTGCCGCCACCTCCAGACCCTGTCATTGTGCCACTTAGTGGTCTCTCATGCTGCTTCCACCTATGTGATAGGGCCACTTTTTGGACACCCTCCCCAATCTATGACAGGGTCGCCTTCTTGAAATCACTATTTATTTGACCTTTCTTCTGATTGGCCAGAAGGAAGGGAAAATGAGACGCACAATGGATCCTGTCTGTAGCAGCTGTAAGGTCTGTATGGTTGCATCAGAATTGGCTTATGATTTGGTAGCCAAAAGCAGGAGTGGGTACAAAACACAGAAGATATGCATATATTACCTTCACATGTCATCTCTATTTTAGATCCACTCCTGTTTTTTTGGAGCATTACCAATACTCATGGATTACTGAACAAATGCTAACTGAGTGAAGGCGTATGCATCCCAGATGGGATCCGTTTTTTGGGGGGTTATTGTTCTGACAGTTCAGAGGAAGGGAAAAATAATCAGTGACTTCAACACAACCTTACTGATGACACCCTCTCCACTCTGTCGTGGGGCTCTACTTGTAAAAGGGTTTAAAAGAACAGGTTCTTTAGACATCTATGTGGAATCAGCTAACGAGGGTGTAAAAGGAGTGTGCTTCTTCTTGACGCTAACATGGACCTGTAAGTCCCATTACAGATGAGCATGTCTGGATTAGGTCTGGATGCATTGCGTCAGCGATCAGGGAAAATCGTGTGAGTAGGCATACAATTTCAGTCAGTTTTGACTGTGATTGCGTACCGATGTTCAGTATTCTTCGTGTGGGTGCAATGCGTTTTGCACGCGCGTGATAAAAAACTGACTCTGGTACCTAGACCCGAACCCGTAATTCTTCACTGAAGTTCAAGTTTGGGTTAGTTGTTCTGTATATTTTATTATTTTCCCTTATAACCTGGTTATGTCATGGATGAGATTTTCAGATAGCTGGAACTTATAAATAAACAAGCGACTTGCTTGATCCCAAACTAAGGAGCTATTAGGTGAGCCCTATAAAACCCTAAGAGCTCTCCCTGACTGCTATGCACATACAAGGGTCTCGATGGTAGACGATTGCATGCCCACGGACCTAAGCCTGTGTGACACCTGAAAACCCTATAATAGTGAGGAGACACGACCACCGGCTCCCTGCACTTAATACGGAGGGAGTCAGGGTCACCTAGAATCAAGTTAGCAAGCAAACACAATAAAGTAAAGGACTTATCTGAGCAAACAGCAGACTCGGCCTCCAGCAGTGAACACTTCATCCAGGAAGTAGTATAAACCGCAAAGTGAGGCAGTATGGAAGGGAATATAAAGGAAGACGATTATGTCTAAATAAGTGACACCTGGCAGAAGGAAAGGAGATGAGAAAGTGAAACCAAACCAAGGAATATCATACAAGAGGTAGAGAAGAATGTCTGCCAGACCTTCTCACAGAAGTGGCAGTGACAGGTTATAAGGGAAAATAATAGCATTATTAATACAGAATGCTTACTAAAATGTGGCTTGAGGGGTTAAAAAATGTAAAAAAATAACTCACTTCATCCAGTTATTCGCGCAGCCAGCATCTTCCTCTTTCTACTTCTTTCAGGACCTGCCAAAGGACCTTTAATGTTGTAATCACGTGGTGAGCGTGGTGACGTCAGCACAGGTCCTGCTGAATGAAGATAGATGACGGCTGCACGAACAGGATGAGGTGCCATTTTGTGGAATGTCTTAGTGGAAAAAGAAAACATATTTTTGCCTTCAGCGGTGCAGTTATGTTTTAAATTCTTTTGTGGAGTGTTCTAGTGGAAAAAGAAAAAAATATATTTGCCGATCAGAGGTGCAGTTATCTGTTCTAAAGCCTTTTGTGGCATGTATTAGTGGAAAAAGAAAAAATATATTTACTTGCCGATCAGAGGTGCAGTTATCTGTTTTTAAAGCCTCTTGTGGTGTGTATTAGTGAAAAAAGAAAAAATATATTTGCCAGTCAGCGGTGCAATTATCGGTTCTAAAGCCTTCTTAGCCTGTTCTAGCTTTAGCCTTTTGTGGCGTGTTTTACGGGAAAAAAAAATATATTTGCCGTTCAGTGGTACAGTTATATGTTCTAAAGCATTTTGTTGCATGTATTAGTGGAAAAAGAAAAAATATATTTGCCGATCAGCGGTGCAGTTATGTTTTAAAGTCTTTTGTGGCGTGTATTATTGGAAAAATAAAAATATATATTTGCCTTTCAGCGGTGCAGTTATCTGTTCTAAAGCCTTTTGTGGCATGCATTAGTGGAAAATGAAAAAAATATATTTGCCGATCAGATGTGCAGTTATCTGTTCTAAAGGCTTTTGTGGTGTGTATTAGTGGAAATAGCAAAAATATATCTGCGTTCAGCAGTGCAGTTATCTGTTCTAAAGCCTTTTTTTGGTGTGTATTAGTGGAAAAAGGAAAAATATGTTCAGCGTTCAGAGGTGCATTTATTTGTTCTAAGGCAAAATGTGGCGTGTATTAGAGGAAAAATAAAAAAAATCCATTTAGCGGTGCATTTATATGTTTGCAAAACGTAGAAAAAGAAAAATATATATATTTGCCGTTCAGTGGTGCAGTTATCTGTTCTAAAGCTTTTTGTGGCGTGTATTAGTAGAAAAAGAAAAAATATATTAGCCAGTCAGCAGTGCAGTTATCTGTTCTAAAGCCTTATGTGGCATGTATAAGTGGAAAAAGGAAAAAATATATTTGCTGATCAGAGGTGCAGTTATCTGTTCTAAAGCTTTTTGTGGCATGAATTAGCGGAGTGGCAGAGGCCTATATGTTTCTGGCACAGGCAAAGGTCACAGCAGAGTAAGAGGCTGTGGCAGAAGGGGTCGCAGCGAGAGACCCGAGCTCCCGGTGTCATCTAGCGGTCGTGTCTTGACCAGCAACCCAGCAGTGCTTGAATGGCTCAGTCATCCACTTCATCCTAAGTGACATCAGACACCAGCAGCCAAGATTTGGTGGGTTCCTCTGACACAACGCTTAGTTGGCATGGCCCGGGAGCAGGCCCTGTGCCCCCACCTCTCCTGAACCTTCCTCTGTCATTTTCAGTTCCCTCACCGCAAGAAGTATATGCCGTAGACTCGGCTTCACTTTTCAGCGAGGACGAGCTACTAGAGGATAGTCAGCAGCTACTGCCCAGCCAAGATCTGTAGGAGACACCCGCCGCTTACTTTGATAGGCAGGCAAGTAGTGATGAGTAGTGATGAGTGGAGTGGCGTAGGAGCAGGTGTTGCGAGTGGTCAGGAGCTCCTGACCCAGAGACCGTTGAGAAGGACATCAGTGACATGCAGACAGTACTCAATGATGATGATGTAGCTGATTGCACTTGGGATCCGGGTGACTAAGGGGCTTCATCATCGGGAGAAGAGGGTTGCAGCTTGCCCGTGAGCCAGCAAGTCGCTAGCAGTGACTGGAAGTAAGCAGGGTGGCAGAAGTGGGAGGTCGGGAGCCAATCATGCTCGGGGTAGACCACCTGCTTCGCAGGAGCATACCTGCCCGGGAACTAGCAGTGCATGGGTTTACGGAGGCAGCAGCAGTAGCAGTCAGTCAGTGTGTAGTGTTGGGGGTAAAAATTTGGCGGTGTGGCAAATTTTTGTTAAACCGCCGGAGGAGGTGAACATGGCCGTGTGTAGAACCTGTGGGCAGAAGATGAAGCGTGGCCAGGGTCAACATATGCAGCGTCACCATAAAGTGGCCTGGGAGAAGCGTGGCAACCATAGTGGTGGTCCAGCCTGCCACAGCAACCGCTGCATCACCCAGTGGCACGCACATGGTTTCAGGAAGTCAAGGCTCCACCACCTCAGCCTAAGTGAGCTGTCTGTCCTTCCTATCATCTGCTGGTCCTGATGCTCATGCTCCTACTCCTCGTCAGTCATTCCATCAGCAATTGATAACCAAAGCAATTGCCAAGAGACAACAGTATGCATGCACTCAAGCTAAATGTGCTCCTGTCCAAGTTGCTAGTGCTGCAGTCCCTCCCTGTCCAAGTGGTCGACTCTGCACCTTTCAGAGAACTGATTGCTTGTGCCAAGCCGAGGTGGAGAGTCCCAAGCCGTCATTTCTTTACCAAAAAGGCAGTGCCAGCCCTGTACACACATGTAGAACATAAGGTGGGCCAGTCCTTGAGCCTGTCAGTGTCTGACATAGTGCACGGCAGCGCTGACATGTGGAGCTGTAACTACGATCAGGAACAATACATGTCCTTTGCGGCCCACCAGCAACTTGGCCACGTGATGCCACTTCCGCCTACACGTTTTCACAACATTGGTCCTGTGACAATGTCCGCTTCTGCCTCCTCATCCTCCACCGACAATTTACAGTGCCCCTCCAGCATACCACATGTGCAGTTCACGACGGTTTCACGCTGTTCTGCACCTCGTTTGCCTGGGCGAAAGGAGTCACACAGGTGAGGAACTGCTCTGTGTCCTTCATCAAGAAATCTAATCCTGGCTTTATAATCGGAACCATGGTGACCGACAATGGGAAGAACATGGTGTCAGCGCTGTATCAAGGAGGGCTGAGCCATGCGCCATACATGGCACAAGTGTTCAATCTGGTTGTCAAGTGGTTCCTGAAGTCTTCGATTCTTCTTCCTAAAAATGGGCAGAAAACTTTGCATGCACCAGCCACTTGCACACCACAAAGCACATCATCCTTGAGCTGCAGCGGCAGAACGGCATCCCCCAACATAGGCTGATATGCAACGTTTCCACCTGTTGGAATGTCACCCTTCATATGTTGGACTGACTATACGAACAGAGAAAGGCCATAAAAGATTTCTTGATGATCCAAGCGGACAGGAGTACTCCCTTGTGTAACTCCGATGTCAGCCAGTGGCAGCTCATGCGTGACACCTGCCGTTTGCTCAGGCCCTTTGAAAGAGGCCACATTATTAGTCAGTCGCAAGGACTATGGGATGAACCATGTCATTCCACTGCTTCATGTCCTGGAACAGATGCTGGTAAATCTGGCTGGTCAGGGGACTGGAGATGTGGCGCCTAGATCTCATGGCCACATGGGGGCTAAACTGGAGAAGGACATTGGAGCACAAGCAATGTGTAGCGAAATGGGTGATTTTTCTACAGAGATGACAGTAGAGCAGGAGCAGTAGCAGCCAGAGGAGCTACAGGGCGACAAGGAAGAGTAGGCAGAGGACCCAGACACACTGTGGAAGTATGCAGTGGAGATGGAGGCAGGGAGTCCCTCCGAGTCACTTGCACGAATGGCCCGATGCATGCTCACTTGCTTATGTAGTGACAGACGAATTGTTACCATTCGGCAGAGGGATGACTTCTGGCTCTCCACCTTATTTACACCTGCTGAGAGGTAGGACATACTGACCTATTATAGAGACATCCTATGTAGTCAGTTGGCCTGACCGGGCTATGGCTGCTGGGGAGGGGTGGGGTGGCAGGAGCAGTACCAGCTCCATCAGTAGCAGCCTGAGTCTAGAGTTGCTAATGAGCATCTTTCTTCACCCTCATAGTAAAGAAAATACTCACCAGCAGCTAGACGTAGAGCAGAACCTGAACCAGCAGGTGGTGGCATACTTGGAGTGCACCTTGCCAGACGTTATTAAAGATCCGCTGGGTAGCAAAACTGGATTTGTGGCTGCAACTGGCAGAGTATCCTGCCCGGCTAGTAGTGTGGCATCAAAGTGGGTGTTTAGAGCGGCGGAGGGCCATAGTTACCCCAAGAAGAACTCACCCGTCCACACAAAATGTGGAGAGAATGACCTTTGTCAAGATGAATCAGGCGTGGATCAGCCAGGATTTCCACCCACCATTGCCTGATGCATCAGACTAGATCATCCATGGTGCCACACCAACACTTTGACAAAAAAGACTGGTTTGTTCTGGCTATCTGTCTCAGCTACTACTCTGATGCTGCCACCTGCCTGATGATACACATCTGATGCCAAGTGCTCCTTCTTTTACCCACCATCTTCAGCTGGTACTGGTATTGCCACCTACCTCCACACTATGTCACCTTGCCACTCTGTGGCCTCCTCATGCTTCTGCCACCTCCACACTATGTCACCTTGCCACTCTGTGGTCTCCTCATGCTTCTGCCACCTCCACACTATGTCACCTTGCCACTCTGTGGCCTCCTCATGCTTCTGCCACCTCCACACTATGTCACCTTGCCACTCTGTGGTCTCCTCATGCTTCTGCCACCTCCACACTATGTCACCTTGCCACTCTGTGGCCTCCTCATGCTTCTGCCACCCCCACACTATGTCACCTTGCCACTCTGTGGTCTCCTGATGGATGCTGCTGCCACCTCCACACTCTGTCACCGGGTCACTCTGTGGTCTCCTCATGCTGCTGCCATCTTCACACTATGTCATCTTTCCACTCTGTGGACTCCTGATGCTGCTGCCACCTCCACACTATGTCACCTTGTCAATCTGTGGCCTAGGAGCTCTGAGAGCGGTCGGTTTAGCTAGGGCTGCCGAGTGAGATAGGCAGGAACCAGCCGGCTATTGTTTGTTTTGGTTTTGTTCGTTATTTTGAGCAACTTGCTAAATAAACTAGAAACAGTCTGACGCACATGCTACAAAGGTGTCGGTGTTCCTGTCTCTGCCCGAAACAACCCCGCAGGAAGGTGTAACAGTTCACAATATATTCGGATCAAACCAAATTCTTTAAAAAAAAATTGGCGAACCGGCGAATCAAATTTTTGAAACATGTGCTCTGTGGTCTCCTGTAGAAAATAACGCAGGACAAACAGTATGGAAATCACAATAGCACTAGACTATCAAACATCTTTGCTGGTCACCAAGAAACCTAAAGCTCAGACACCCTTTTCCTGGAGAGGGTGCCATAAATACCCAGGGACCATAAACCATTCGCTGAGGAAGGTTTTAGGGAACACACACTGACCGGAGCGGAGATTGTATGGGCACTAAGGGAGCATCAGGCAGGTGAATGGAGGTAGCACACAAAAGGATGCCAGCGAGCAGGATATCGGATGGCATAGTGAGTGACGTGGTATCCAAGCACACACGGAACAGCAAGAAGGTGATGGGCACTGACTGCAGACCAAACAATACTTTTCCTTAACATGGATTTAATCATGCTTTTGGTTATAGAGAAACATTTTTAATTGTAGCCTAAGGGTATGCCTACACAGAACATAAAATGCAACTGAAAGTCAGCTGCAGATTTATCTGTGGATTTTGCTGCAGATTTTATGTGTATTTCATCCCCTGCATTGCAAAGGGTGAACTCTGCGGTGGAATCTACAGAATATACTGACATGCTGCCGATCTCAAATCCACATGGCAAGTGAAGTTATAGTGCAGCTTAGATGACTTTTTAAACATATCTTAGATTTTGCTGGTACTGTAAAACACAGCAGATTTGCTCCACACAACCCTACGGCAACAAATCCGCAGTATCTACGCCACATGTGAAAGTATCTAAAAAGTACTTTAACACAGGGTGGAGTGTCTGAAGCTGAATTTCTACTTCAAATTGCTTGGTTTCAGCAGCAAAATCCTCATGGAATCAGCAATAAAGTCTACATCTGTCACATGTTGATTGTTGATCTGTTTAAAATTGTGCTGCAGATTTCACCCTAAGCATTCAAAAGAGCCAAATTGACATGTGGCCGATTTAAAATTCACACTACAGGTAAATTTATGCTGCAGACTTGCACAGCATGTGGATGAGATCCAAAATGAAGTAAGAGCTTAAAAATACAACTGATACCTCTTTTGATATACACTCACCTAAAGAATTATTAGGAACACCATACTAATACAGTGTTGGACCCTCTTTGCCTTCAGAACTGCCTGAATTCTACGTGGCATTGATTGAACAAGGTGCTGATAGCATTCTTTAGAAATGTTGGCCCATATTGATAGGATAGCATCTTGCAGTTGATGGAGATTTGAGGGATGCACATCCAGGGCACGAAGCTCCCATTCCACCACATCCCAAAGATGCTCTATTGGGTTGAGATCTGGTGACTGTGGGGGCCATTTTAGTACAGTGAACTCATTGTCATGTTCAAGAAACCAATTTGAAATGATTTGAGCTTTGTGACATGGTGCATTATCCTGCTGGAGTTAGCCATCAGAGGATGGGTACATGATGGTCATGAAGTGATGGACATGGTCAGAAACAATGCTCAGGTAGCCTGTAGCATTTAAACGATGGCCAATTGGCACTAAGGGGCCTAAGTGTGCCCAGAAAACATCCCACACACCATTACACCACCACCAACAGCCTGCACAGTGGTAACAAGGCATGATGGATACATGTTCTCATTCTGTTAACACCAAATTTGGACTCTACCATTTGAATGTCTCAACAGAAATCGAGACTCATCAGACCAGGCAACATTTTTCCAGTCTTCAACAGTCCAATTTTGGTGAGCTTATGCAAATTGTAGCCTCTTTTTCCTATTTGTAGTAGAGATGAGTGGTACCCGGTGGGGTCTTCTGCTGTTGTAGCCCACCTTTCCTTCCCATTCTGACATTCAGTTTGGAGTTCAGGAGATTGTCTTGACCAGGACCACAACCCTACATGCATTGAAGCAACTGCCATGTCATTGGTTGACTAGATAATCACATTAATGAGAAATAGAACAGGTGTTCCTAATAATTCTTTAGGTTAGTGTATACTCATGAGTCAGGGCCTATTAGGGTCTTTTTTATTTGGGCAGATATTTGATGATCATGTGATGTTTGACCAGCATGTTTATTGGCAATTGTATCTACATTTACATAGAGTAATCATTGTACTGTATTAGGACAAACACTTGTACAATTCCTGGGTACACAGGAAGATGCGCTGCTGACAAATTAGCATTTTTATGTTTGCACACTGTCAATGATCAGCCGTTAATCATTGAACAATTGTAGTAACATAAGAATTTACCTATTACCTTGGCTCAATGATCAGGCAATTATCAGGAATGAATGGTTTTGGAAAAGGGCCTTTAAATCAATTCTCTGTGCTGGATCATCCTAAAACCCTTGACTTACGGTAACTTCAGTCTTCAAGATAAACTACATATAAACCTTGTTGAACTTATAAAACTTTTAATTTAAACTTTCTTTTGTCATTTTGACATAACTTGAATTGAAGAACCATAGGGTACATACTATGTACACTTATGGTGCAAACCTGTAATACAGTAGCTTTCATTTGACTATATGCCACTTCAGAACACACAGACATCATTTTACAAACCTAACTGTCCTAACAGTAAGAGATATAATCACCCTGTAGTGCACTCTGTATTTAGTGGCTGGCTATGGACGAAAAACTGTAACTTTGGACCTGACATGCAATCAAGAAAAATTTTACTCATGCCCATTTCATCTCATTATGGAAAGACATGGCTTTAGATAGGTTTAATGAACACAGGATGGGGGAATCTAGCTTCCAGCATGGTACGGTCACTATGTTTAGTAGATTTGTGATTGAAAGCCCAATTATCTTAGACTTTATCTCACTCTTGGTTTCAGTGCAATTATGCACAAAAACCTTCTGCCTGTCTTTCAACCTATGGGTGGCATTTCTGGGTCATGTGTCTGTGTATTCACACACCTGCAATCCTTATTGAGACCACTGACTGCACCACAAACTTCTGGTGTGGAAACAGGGCGCCTAACCTTGAGCACTTTCCAGACTCCTCCCAGTTGATTCACAACTCCAATCTTTCGTGTACCCAACTGTTGAGCTGATGCAGTCACTCCTCCACCCTTCTGTCTACATAAGCAATAACTCTGACCAAACTAGACTGGTATTCTTCCATCCCCACCTTTACAACACAAAATAACTTTGTGCATGCATGAAACACAATCCCTAACAAAGTTCTTTGCAAACATCATGGGTGCACAACACACAGGATCTCCTAGCTAGTAGTATGTCTTTTATAAATAAAAAATGTACACGCTAAAGCTAAAAATTATTTGTGGCATACATACCTAGTGGACTGGAAGAAACAATACAGCACTTTTGTGAAATCAATATTTCATATGGAAATGGTAACTAGAAAAAATAAAAGGAAATCCTTCATTTTGCATTAAAGCAGTGTGACCGGAGCAAATTTTTTCAAGCAAGGGTAAAAATAGCCAACTCACTTCACGGATGAATTAACAGAAATGCCAATAGAAATTAACAGAATTAAATTGATCAACAGCTTGCAACTACAGAACAAAATCTATACCATGACTTTAAGGGTATGTCCATCTCTACAGTTTTATTTTATTGTTACAATGTATCTAAAATAAAAAAAAGAAACTTTGTAAATAGGTTTGCTTAAGTGCCGTAGAAACAACTATCTGTCTGCATGTATAGAATAGAAAATCTGCTCACTCAATCCAAGTATTGAAAAATTTGGCCTCTTCGCCGAATTTTACAAAAAAATGTGCTTCATGAGGAATTACTTCTTCATGAAGCATTCGTCCCCTGTCATTTTATCCCTCAGATGCCGTGTTCATAGCTGATCACTGCATCTGATAGCAATATTACAGTGTAAAATGGAAAAATCACACTTACCTCATCCATTTAATAGTGAAGAGACAGCTGCAGCCATCTTGATTGAGGATCTAGTACAAAATCTCAAGCTGTCTGTGAAGACGTCATCACATCGGACTGCATAGTGACGTCATATATCACCACGCATGGAATTGCGTGCAAGATCTTCAATCAAGATGGCGGTAGACAGCTCTATGCGCTCCACGGATAAGCACACAATTGTCATTGGAGTACTTACTCTCCCTTTCGCTTCTATCTATTGTGGGATATCAGGGTGGGTTCTTTGGCCCCCCTCCCCTGCTCTTCTGAAACTGCCACTGTCGCTGCACACAATGCCAACAACGCAGCTACTGGGGCCACTACTACTACTACTACTAGAGATGAGCGAATTTAATCTGACGAAGTGGAATTCGATCCGAATTTCTGGAAAAATTTGATTCGCAAAAAATGTGAATTCCCTTGCGCTTCGTGGTAACGAATCACAATTTTCCTAAAATGGCGGCTACACGTGTGAGGACTGATTACATGAGGCAAGGAACTCTGGGAAGGCGGGATCACCCAGATTGACATGCCTGCATTGCAGCCAATCAGCAGCCAGCCCTGTGATGTCACAGCCCTATAAATACGGCAGCCATTTTAGATACTGCCATTTTCCAGCATTCACAGTGCAGGAACAGATGTGTGAAGGTACTAGGGATAACAATGGAAAAAAACCACTATGTTTAAAAAAAATAATAATAATGAAAAAAAGATTTATAAGTGCAGGGAAAGGATAGGGAGGAATCATTTCACAGCATCTTAATGCAGGGAGAGACGTCAGAAGGACATTGATAGGAACGTGATTTACAAGTGCAGGGAACGATTATTTGGGGATCCAAATAGTCATTAGACAGCTCTGTCATTCCAGCTTTTTGTTATTGGGCTGCAAGTGTTATGTTAGAAAGCCTTTAGTGGCTTACATCTTAGTATCCTGTTCAGTACAACAAGAAAAATATATACGCATTTCACTTCTGCAGTTATTTCTGTTAAAAGCGTATAAGGGGCATATTACAGTAAAAAAAGATAAATATATACGCACTGCACTGTTGCAGTTACTTCTGTTGAAATTGTAAAGGGGCATATTTCAGTAAATAAAGACAAATATATACGCACTGCACTGTTTCATTTATTTCTGTTGAAAGCGTATAGGGGCGTATTTCATTCCAACAAGAAATATATATTCTCAGGTCACTTCTGCAATTATTTCTGGTGAAAGACTATAGGGGCATATTTCAGTCCAACAAGAAAAACATATACGCACTGCACTGTTGCAGTTATTTCTGGTGAAAGCGTATAGGGGCGTATTTCAGTCCAACAAGAAAAATATATACGCACTGCACTGTTTCAGTTATTTCTGGTGAAAGCATATATTACAGTAAAAAAAGACAACTATATATACTGTGGGGATTTGATCTGGTAGACAGGCTTGCGGACGCAGTATAGAGGCAATGACAACGTCTTTAAAGGGAACCTGTCACCGGGATTTTGTGTATAGACCCGAGGACATGGGTTGCTAGATGACCGCAAGCACATCCACAATACCCAGTCCCCATAAATGATTAAAAAATCCTGGAAATGCAGAGGGTTGTGGATAAAATGTCTCCAGAGCATAGGATAATGCAGTAATGATGTTGCATAAAGTCACTGTTGTACGTGTAATACACCAGAAGAAAAATAGTATAGCTAAGTATGACCCTACATCAAGTATATATGTGCCAGTATAATGGCATATCAAAATTTAGCATGAATAAAAAGTAGGGACAACCAGCATAGAAGTAGATAAATATTAAATATTAAATGTACTGGTAAAAACATGCAGCTGTAGAGGGGACCCGATGGCATGGAAGGCATGGAGGCCGGAAGCTGTATGAGTAATACACACAGTATTACTCATACAGCCAATGCATTCCAATACAGCAGTATTGGAATGCATTGTAAAGGATTAGACCCCCAAAAGTTCAAGTCCCAAAGTGGGACAAAAAATAAAGTGAAAAAAAAGTTGTAAAATGAAAGTTCCCCCCCCCCCCAAAAAAAAATTAAAAGTTTTACGTAAAAAACAAAAAAACATCATTTTCTCCAAATAAAGTAAAAAAAAAAATAGCAAAAAATAGGGGGGGAAAAGTATACCTATTAGGTATCGCCACGTCCGTAACGACCGGCTCTATAAACATATCACATGACCTAACCCCTCAGATGGAAAATTTGGAAAATTTGCCCAAAAAATTTAAATTCTGAAATTTAATCTCCATTTGCCAATAACTCTTGTGGAACACCTAAAGAGTTAACAACGTTTGTAGAATCTGTTTTGAATACCTTGAAGGGTTTAGTTTCTTAGATGGGGTCAATTTTATGGAGTTTCTACTCTAGGGGTGCATCAGGGGGGCTTCAAATGGGACATGGTGTAAAAAAAAAAACTGTCCAGCAAAACCTGTCTTCCAAAAACCGTATGCCATTCCTTTCCTTCAGCCCCCTGCTGTGTGCCCGTACAGCAGTTTACGACCACATATGTGGTGTTTCTATAAACTACAGATTCAGGGCCATAAATATTGAGTTTGGTTTGGCTGTTTGTAACTGGAAAAAAATTATTAAAATGGAAAATCTGCCCAAAAAGTGAAATTTTGAAATTGTATCTCTATTTTCCATTCATTCTTGTGGAACACCTAAAGGGTTAACAAAGTTTGTAAAATCAGTTTTGAATACCTTGAGGGGTGTAGTTTATAGAATGGGGTCATTTTTGGGTGGTTTCTATTATGTAAGCCTCGCAAAGTGACTTCAGACCTGAACTGGTCCCTAAAAATTGGGTTTTTGAAAATTTCTTTGAAGATTTGCTTTTAAACTTCTAAGCCTTGTAACATCCCTAAAAAATAAAATATCATTCCCAAAATGATCCAAACATGAAGTAGACATATGGGGAATGTAAAGTAATAACTATTTTTGGAGGTATTACTATGTATTATAGAAGTAGAGAAACTGAAACTTGGAAATTTGCAATTTTTTACAAATCTTGGGTAAATTTGGTATTTTTTTATAAATAAAAATGATTTTTTTTACTTCATTTTACCAGTGTCATGAAGTACAATATGTGACAAAAAAACTATCTCAGAATGGCCTGGATAAGTCAAAGCGTTTTAAAGTTATCAGCACTTAAAGTGACACTGGTCAGATTTGCAAAAAAAAGTCCTTAAGGTGAAATAGGGCTAGTCCTTAAGGGGTTAAAAATGGTTTTATATGCAGATAGAGTGCTCCAATATATTTGCAATTGTGCTAATCTGCAATTAATGATGCGCATATTTTGGAGCAATAGGTGAAACTTCACATTTTAGGTCTAATCACATATTACTGATTGGTGAATGTATTGTTGTGACATCACAGCACTATGTCTGTAGCATGTATGTATGGACAGCAGACACACTACCTAACACACTGCACTGCAACAGCTACACTATATCAGGATATAACCTACCACTGACTATATCCCACTAACTATCTGTATTATATTTAGAAGTAGAGATGGCCTTGCGGTTTCCCCGGCGGTTCTTTGGTGGCGAACTTTGAGCATTCGCCGAACATGCAAACATATTGCGATGTCTACCGGCGCCATACTCTTTTGCATTGCGCCAAACTTTACCCATGATACATCCATCAGGTGAGACAGAAAAGCAAATTGAGACATTTGAGCACATGGACAAACTTCCACCCTATAACAGAACCTGATCTGGCAGCCATTCTGTGTTTTTTGCAGTGTAGGGACATGTTGCTTTGTGGAGCAGGAACAGGCTGTTAGGGACACCAAAGCTAGGTAATAGGGCCAGAAGAGTCCTTTTAAGGACTAGTATAGGTGTACTATCGATAGGTGTTATATACTGAGGGGTGTGATATACTTGTAATATACTTCCTAACATACAAAGTATATTATAGTGCTTTTGTATTGTGCAGCAGTTGTATGCTATTCTGCTGCTATACTGCAGCTATATAGAGGGACAAGTGCTATTGGAACAACTATTTGCAATGGGTGGGAAATACCTTTTACCCCCCCAAAAACTGATTGAGGGTGTGATATACCTGCTTCCACAAAATACTGATTGACTGCTGCGATATACCTGCTGCCCCAAATAAACCGGATGGTGTGATATAACTGTTGTGGCAAAACATAATAATTGAGGGGTGTGATGGTATATCGCAGGCCTCAATTAATATTAGGTGGTATATCAAATCCCTTAATCAGTATTTTGTAGAAGCAGGTATTGCTTCTACAAAATATTAATTAAGGGGTTTGATTTGCCTGCTTCCACAAAATACTGATTGAGGGCTATGATATACCTGCTTCCGCAAAATTCAGATTAAGGGGTTCGATATACTTGTTTCCACCAAATATTAATTGAGGCCCGTAATATACCTGCTTCCACAAAATACTGATTAAGGGGCTCAATATACCTGTTTCCACCAAATATTGATTGAGGCCTGCGATATACCTTCTTCCACAAAATACTGATTAAGGGGTTTGATATACCCGATTCCACAAAATTCTCATTGAGGGCTACGATATACCTACTTCCACAAAATACTGATTAAGGGGTTCGATATACCTGCTGCCCCAAATAAACAGGGTGGTGTGATATAACTGTTGTGGCAAAATATAAAAACATTGAGGGGTGTGATATACCTGCTTCCACAAAATACTGATTAAGGAGTTCGATATGCTTGTTCCCAACAAATACTGATTGAGAAGTTTGATATACCTGTTTCCACCAAATATTGATTGATGGCTTCCACAAAATACTTATTAAGGGGAATGATGTACCTGCTTCCACCAAATATTGATTAAGGCCTGCGATATACCTGCTTCCACAAAATACTGATTAAGGGGTTCGATATACCTGTCTCTACTAAATATTGATTGAGGCGTACAATATACCTGCTTCCAAAAAATACTGATTATGGGGTTTGATATACCTGCTTCCACAAAATACTGATTGAGGGCTGCAATATACCTGCTTCCACAAAATACTGATTAAGGGGTTCAATATACTTGTTTCCACCAAATATTGATTGAGACCTGCAATATACCTGCTTCCACAAAATACTGATTAAGGGTCTTGATATGCCTACTTCCACAAAATACTGATTAAGGACTGTGGTATACCTGCTTCCCCAAAATTCTGATTAAGGGGTTTTATATATGAGCTTCCACCAAATATTGATTGAGGCCTGCAATATACCTGCTTCCACAAAGTACTGATTAAGGGGTTTGATATACCTGCTTCCGACAAATACTGATTGAGGCCTGCGATATACCTACTTCCACAAAATACTGATTAAGGTGTTCAATATACCTGTTTCCACCAAATATTGATTGAGGCCTGCGATATAGCTGCTCCACAAAATACTGATTAAGGGGTTTGATATACCTGCTTCCACAAATTACTCATTAAGGGCTACAATATACCTGCTTCCACAAAATACTGATTAAGGGGTTCGCTATACCTGCTGCCCCAAATAAACAGGGTGGTGTGATATAACTGTTGTGGCAACAAAACAAATTAAGGGGTGTGATATACCTGCTTCTACTAAATACTTATTAAGGGGTTGGATTCAATAAAATGTGGTTGTCACAGGTGTTGAATTCCTCTGAGATCCATGCCTTATTCATTTTTAGAAATATGAGGTAGTCCACACTGTCATGAGCTAGGTGAGTGCGCTTATCTGTCACAATCCCCCCTGCTGCACTGAGTGTCATTTAGGTCAGGACACTCAACGAGGGGCAAGCCAAGAGTTCCATGGCAAATTGTGCCAGCTCTGGCCACAGGTCAAGCCTGCACACCCAGTAGACAAGGGGTTCCTTGCTTCTCAGATCGTCTACATCGGCCGTTAACCCGATGTAGTCAGACACCTGTCAGTATAGGCGTTCCCTGAGGCTGGATTCGGAGGGCTGCTGTCAATGGGTTGGCTGCAAAAATGATCTCATATCCGAAGCGATCAACACATCTTCAAACCGCCCTCTTCTTGCATGCACTGTAGGATTGGTACTCGCAACAGTTTATCTGTGAGTGGAAATTCCTCTGCCAGCTGCAGCAACAGCAGAATGCAGCATCTCTTGCAGCAAGGCCTGGAAATGCTGTATTCTGTCAGCCCTCTGTGATGCTGGTAACATGTCCGCCATTTTGTGTTTGTAACGGGGGTCTAAGTACGTTGCCACCCAGTTCTGGTCCTTGCCCTTTATGCTTTTTATACGGGGTCCCTCTTCTAACAATGCAGCATGAAGGCCCCCATTTGCACTAAATTGGAAGCTCCTGCTCGTCGCCTAGGAGAATGTCGTCCTTGGTCTTCTACCCCAATCCACGGACAACACCAGTGATCCCAGAAAAGTTCAAAGCCTACTCTTATTGCTCCTCCTCCCCCCAGGCACCCTCCTCCTCGGACTCCTCTTTAGAATCCTGCTAAACTGTCTCAGATGAATTCTCATGGGGGGCTCCCTGGGAATTTATTCAGTATTGCGACTTCCTGATCTTCCTGCTCCCGCACCTCGACTGCTTGATCAATGACACTACGCAATGCACGCTCCAGAAAGAAGGCGTAAGGTACGATGTCACTGATGGCGCCCTGGCTGCGACTGACCAGTTTGGTAATCTCATCAAATGGCCGCAGAAGTCTGCATGCATTGCGCGTGAGCAGACAGTGGTGTGGTGTTGAAAAAAAACAAGCTCCCTAGAACCTGTCCTGCAGCAGAGTTCGTACAGGTAGTCGTTAACGGCACGTTTCTGCTGGAAAAGCCTATCAAGCAAATACAAGGTGGAGTTCCAGTGTGTTGTGCAGTCACAAATCAGACGTCTGGCGGGCAAGTGGTGCCGCTGCTAAACGTCAGCAAGGTAAGCCATGGCCATGTAAGATCTTCTAAAATGGCCAGAGATTTTTCTGGCCTTCTGCAAGGCATCCTGGACCCCGAGGTGTTTGGCAACGAATCGCTGCACGACTAAGTTCAAAACGTGTGCCATGCACACCCCATTACCAACTGTCAAATTGAGCGGGGTTAGCCACTGATCGGCACAACAGTCGAAGAGGCTGTAGAAGTGGAAAAGGAGGAGTCAGCCGATAAGGAGACGGAGGATGGAGTAGGAGGAGGAGGAGGAGGAGAAGAGGCAGGCCTGCATGCAATCCGTGGCGGTAACACCAAATCCACACGGGTGCCACGGGATACATGTTTGATGGTCAGATAGTTCACCCAGTATGCAGTAATAGTTATGCACCTTCCCTGCCTGAGTTTGCTAGACCACGTGTCTGTAGTCAGATGTATCTTGGCACTGACACTGTGTGCCAAAGATACATTCACTTGCCACTGAACGTGGCCATATAGTGGTATAGAGGTGTTCCAAAGGCCACAAATTTTCTGAAGGCCTCCGAGTTAACCAATTTATATGGCAGTAGTTGGGCAAGAGGATTATCCGGCGTCATCATTTTTATACGCTTGAACATTTGGGCCACGTAAGCCTGCCTTGTGCCAGATGAATGTGGTGGAAGGTGGAGTGGAGGACAAATGGGAGGAGAGAGGAGAAGAAGGAGAAGAGAAGTTCTGACGGCGTTGCTCCCACTGGGCTCGGTGATGGGAGGCCAGGTGCCTTCTTGAGGCAATCATCCCTAGGTGAGTGTTTGGCTTACAGCGACTTATGCGTTGACAGCTCAGGATGCAGATGGCAACACTATTCTCAGCAGCTGACACATTAAAAAAAGCCCACACTGCGGAGCCATGTGCCGGCATCCTGGGAGCACCAGATGTGACCGTGCATGGTGGATGTCTCGCTCCAGATACATTTGCAATCTGCTTTTTGCCTCCTGTGCAATGCGAGTTCTTCCTGCTTCTCCTCCCTCTCTGCTGCTCCGTATCTCCCTCTGAACTCCCCTCCTCTTCCTCTCTTGTGGGCACCCACATGACGTCCATCGACACGTCGTCATCGTCACCTTCATCAACACTGACATTAGAGATCTCGGATTAGGCAGCAACAATGGGGACCACAATCCTTGCTCTGATCTGGGTACTGTCGTCAGACAGCTGGGTGGCGGCCGTTGCTATCTTCTCTTCCTCATCTGATGCCAAGAATGGCTGCGCATCGGTAAGGTCTGGAAATTAATGGGAAAATAATTCCTCTGACTCGAGTGGAAGGGCTATGGTAGTGGTGGTGCACACAGCAGAGAGTGAGGAGGGTGCAGATACAGAGGGTGAGAAGGGTGAAGAAGTGGAAGGCTGTATGAGCCACTCAACCAAATCTGGTGCATCCTTTGAAGTAATCGCACTCACCTTCTCCAACTTCTGACTTAGGCTCCGGCCTGGTGCACCTGCCCGACCGCTACCACCCCTGCGGAACGGCCTGCCTCTTCCTCTGCCTGTCATTTTCAAAATGACCCTGTGCCAAAGTCCCTAGAGAAGAGCAGAATTTGTTGACGCAGGTATATAGAACCCTTTAGATATTAATTTTTTTAGCTACGGTATCACAGCAGAACCGCACACAAATGGTGCACTATACAAATGTACTATATAGAAATTATATTATAGGTATATCACACCCCTGCCTCAATCAGATTTTATTGGGGTTAACTGGTATATCACGCCGGTTGCAATTAGTTGTTCCAATGGCGTTTGTTTCTCTGTATAGCTGTGGTATCTCTGCAGAACCGCACACAACTGCTGCACAATACAAACGCAATATATAGAAATTATATTCTAGGCATATCACACCCCTGCCTCAATGAGATTTTTTGGGGGGCAACTGTTATATCACACCAGCTGCAATTAGTTGTTCCAATGGCGTTTGTGTCTTTTTATAGCAAACTGGTCAGTCGCAGCCAGGGTGCCATCAGTGACATCGTAACTTACGTCTTCTTTCTGGAGCATGCATTTATGTTGTGTCATTGATCAAGCCTCGAGGAGCAGGAGCTGGAAGATGAGGAAGTCGCAATGCTGAATGAATTCCTAGGGGGGGCTACTCCATCTGAGACAAGTCAGCAGGAGTCTGAAGATTAGTCAGAGTAGGATGGTGGCGGGGGAAGGAGGAGGCGGAGCAAGAAGAGCAGGCTTTGAGTGGGACTTTAAACTTTTCAGGGATCCCTGGTGTTTTCCGTGGCTGGGGGGAGGAGACCGAGGACAACATTCTCCACTGCTTCCAACTTTCTTCCTTCATACTCCAGTGTTTGAAGAGGGAACTCTGTATAAAAAGCATAAAGGGCAAGGACCAGTACTGAGTGGCAACATACCTAGACCCCCGATACAAACACAAAAAATGGCAGACATGTTACCAGCATTACAGAGGGCTGTCAAAATGCCTTTCTGTGAGAGATGCTGCATTCTGCTGTTGCTCGCGCTAGTATCTCCAGGATTTTCCATCCACAGCGAAACAGGTGTGGGTACCAATCTTACCGCGCCTGCAAGAGGGCAGTTTTAAGATATGTTGGTCACTTCGGATATGAGATCATTCTTGCAGCCAACCCATTGACAGCCGCCCTCCGGATCCAGCCTCAGGGAACACCTAGACCGATAGGTGTCTGACTACATCAGGTTAACGGCCGATGTGGACGCTCTGAGAATCGAAGAACACCTGGACTACTAGTTGTGCAGGCTTGACCTGTGGCCAGAGCTGGCACATTTTTCATGGTACTCTTGGCTTGCCTCTCATCGAGTGTCTTGTCTGGAAGGACGTTCAGCGCAACAGGGGCGCACTCGCCTAGCTCACGACTCTGTGGACTACCTCACATTTCTAAAAACGAATGAGGCACGGATCTCGGAGGAATTCAACACCTGTGACGACCACGTGTAATTGAATTTCCTTATGCCAGCCCACACATATCCGCCACCACCCAGAACAAAGAATGCGCCTTTCTGTCAGGTAAATGCCTAATTTTTGGGGCCTGTACTGGCCTACAGTAACATTTTTATCCAGTGATCGCCTAATGTACCTCCAGCCACATAAACACAAGTTCTTTTCTGTCAGGTGAATGCCTAATTTTTTAGGCCTGTACTCCCGTGGCCTAAAATTAAATTTGTCTATGCTCCAGCCGGGCACATTTTTGAGACTTTTCCTTTAAGACGCGTAAAAATTGCCCCTGATTAAAATACATTTTTTTAATGGGAATTTTTGCCAATGGTCCCCCTCTGGTATGTCACTGTCCATGTTGTGGGACTGTTTGTGCACTTCTAGTAAGTATTTGGTGTCTGAAAATATGACCTGAAGGTTTTTCAGGTTTGCCTGCCATTAAAGTCAGTGGGGCTGCTGGGGAGGGGTGGGGTGGCAGGAGCAGTACCAGCTCCATCAGCAGCAGCCTGAGTCTACAGTCGCTGATGAATAGCCTGGAGCAGGACCTAAACCAGCAGGTGGTGGCATACTTGGACAGCTCCCTGTCACCCCACATTGAAGATCCGCTGGACTATTGTGTAGCCAAACTGGATTTGTGGCGCAACTAGCAGAGTTTGTTCTGGTAAATCTGTACTGCCCGGCCAGTAGTGTTGCATCAGATCGGGTGTTTCATAGTGTTGAGCACGAATATTCAAATAGCTAATTTTTATCACAAATATCGCAAGTTTGAGAATTCGCGAATATTTAGAACATAGTGCTATATATTCGTTATATTGAACATTTTTTTCCATCTGAACACATACTTCCTCTCTGCTTCTTGCTTGTGGGCCAATGAGAAGGAAGCATTGTCAAGTTAACAACAATACTTATTGCACCAATCAGTAATCTGTAGTCAGACCTGCTAAAATGTGAAGTTGCACGTAGTGCGAAAAAATATTCTAAACATTACAGATTAGCGCAATCGCAAATATATTGGAGCACTTGACTCTATCTGCATATAAAGCTATTCTAATATTCTGCCGTTTCTCAGGAAACCTTTACCAGCTTGAAAAATTTAGCCAAAGTGACCCACACCTAGTGCGGCGGGGGCCATAGTTACCCCAAGGAGAATTCGCCTGTCCACCTAAAATGTGGAGAGACTGACTTTTG
Source organism: Bufo gargarizans (assembly GCF_014858855.1). Classification (NCBI taxonomy): domain Eukaryota; kingdom Metazoa; phylum Chordata; class Amphibia; order Anura; family Bufonidae; genus Bufo; species Bufo gargarizans. The sequence continues at coordinate 300,325,804 of NC_058080.1, forward strand.
TCAAGATGAATCAGGCGTGGATCAGCCAGGATTTCCAACCACTAATTCCTGATGCATCAGACTAGATCATCCATGGTGCCACACCAACACTTTGATAAAAGAGACCGGTTTCTTCTGACTAACTGCCTCAGCTACTACTCTGATGCTGCAACCCGCCTGATGCCACACATCTCATGCCAAGTGCTCCTTCTTGCACCCACCTTTGTCAGTGGGTACTGGTATTGCCACCCACCACCTTACTCTGTTACCAGGTCACTTTGTGTTCTCCTGGTGCAGCTGCTGCAGATATCCAAATTATGTCACCTTGCCACTCTGTGGCCTCCTCATGCTGCTGCCATATCCACACTATGTTACTGTCATGGATGTTCCAGTGGCAGGTACCAGGAGATCGGAGAAACTAGCAACTCGTGGGTTAAATTGATAAGTTCCCTGTGGATCTTATTGTGCCTGTGTTTTGGTGAATGCCACACCCCTTGATTCAGGTGTTGCTTGTTGGAAATGTACCTTTCCCATAAGTAGCCACTTCTCACTCTTGGAGGTGCGGTTTATAGATTTTCATCCTGTCTTATAACTAGCTGGTCGGTTGTACACTGTGGTGTTTCTGAAATTGCCAGTTTTCTACTTTCAGCTAAGTCTTGTCTTTTTTCTTATTGTATTGAGTTAGTTATATTCCCTGTTGTTTGTATCTGGGCCTGAGACAGAGACTTCTATTCGTCCATCTAGGGAGCAATGGGTTGTCTCTGGTTCTAACCTCATTCCTTGGCCTTATAGGCATATAAGGGCCTAGGTATACAGCTTATGAATATTCCTACCTTCAAGGTCTATTTATATTGCTAGGTAGTTAAGGCAAGGATTAGAGTTGTTTAGGAGGTGATTTGTTCCTTCCCTAGCTTCCAGGCCCAGTTACTGTTCCCCTTCCCTCCTGTGTTCAGTGTGGAGTACCCCCCCCCCCCCACACACACACACACTGATCGTGACATTATAAACCGCCGAATAACCGTCATTTGTTGTAACCGCCAAATAACCGTCATTTTGTTGTCTGTATCGGTTTAGCCATGGATGTTATCACTGCACTGACCGGACAGCAACAGGGGCTGTTTCTGGAGGTAGATGACCTCTGCATGACTGTCTCACAGATGCAGAGACTGCTGTTGGCTGATCTTAGTAGTGGTTACCTGACCTGTCCTGAACCTAAAGTTGCTCTCCCGGATAGATTCTCAGGGGAAGTGATAATTTTATTTGGTTCAGGGGCTTTGGCCTTTTATGAGAATCCTAAATCTTTGGAAGCCGCTATGTCTTTGGCTGTACGTATTAATTGACCCCTGAGAGATAGATCTAAGGGCCCGCTCTCTCAAGACATTCTAATACATGATGTACCGTATTCCTTTGACTCTTTGGGTGAAGATACTCCTGAGGTTATACCTGGGGATGAACGCAAGGATCTGGATCTGCTTGCAAAAGTAGAAGTCGCAAGCAGGGAGTATGTTTTTTCTGTGGTCAAAGGGGACATTTTGTCAATATATGTCCAAGCATTCAGCGGGACAAAAAGAGAAACAAAAAGGGATGTCTAAATCCCATCTGACTATAGAGATGTGAGTGGGGAGTCAGAGAATGCGCATGTGGCCTTTGCTGGTAGTACCAGATTTCTCCTGACTGCCGAGATGGCGCTAGAGTAAAAAACGGTGGGAATTGAAGTATTTATCGACAGGGTGAACCTGATTGATGCTCAGTTTGTCCGCATGCACGGGTTATCACCAAGTACATAAAAAAAACATTCCTGTTTTTGCTATTGATTCTGCCCCTCTTACTCAGAGGTGTTTTTTCGCAAGTTTTGCATGATATCAGATTAAGAGTGGGTGACTTTCATCAAGAAGTTATCTCGTGTTTTGTCTTGGAAGGTCTCCCTGCACCTATGGTTCTGCGTTTACTGTGGCTTACCAAGCATAATCCAACTATCGATTGGCAAGCTAGGCACATTCTGGGTTGAGGGGACTATTGTATTTATAATTGTCTTAATACATCCTTTTCTGCGGTTACTACTAAGGCTGTACCCTTTTTTATATCCGAGTTTCCGATGTGTTTTCTGAGAGTGGATGTCAGGATTTACCTTCCCATCGGTAATATGATTTCCCTGTCAATCTTATTCCAGGTGCTAAAATTGCCTAAATCTAGGTTGTATAATCTTTCTGAACCTGAAAGGCAGGCCATGAGCGAATATATTGCAGATAGTTTGAAAAAAGGGCACAAAAGACCTTCATAGTCTCCAGTGGCTGCAGGGTTCTTTTTTGCAAAAAAAATAAATGGAATGGAGGTCTTTGGTCATGTCTGGATTTTTGTAAACTCAATCATTTTACTATCTGTGATCCTCACCCTCTTCCTTTGATTTGGTTAACCAGATTATTGGTGCCGAGGTGTTCTCTAAGTTGGACTTAAGGGGGGCATATAATCTGGTTAGGATCAAGAAAGGGGATGAATGGAAGACGGCTTTTAATATTCCTGAGGGGCACTTTGAGAACCTGGTCATGCCTTTCAGATGCCCCGGCGGTCCTCCAGTATTTTGTGAATGACATCTTTCATAACCTGGTGGGGAGGTTTGTGATCGGGTATTTGGATGACATTCTAATTTGTTCTCCTGACATGGAAAACACATGAGAATCATGTGAGACAGGTGTTACAGATCAGGGATAAGGGATAATAAATTGTTCGCAAAATTAGAGAAGTGTGTTTTTGCGGTACACAAGGTGCAGTTCTTGGGCTACCTGCTGTCATCTTCAGGTTTTCGAATGAATCCTGAGAAAGTCCGTGCTGTATTGCACTGGGATCGACCCAAAAATCTGAAGGCTCTTATGCGGTTTTTAGGATTCACCAACTATTACCGAAAATGTACTAAGAATTATTCGACAATAGTAAAACCCTTAACAGACATGACTAAGAAAGGGACGGATGTCTTTGTATGGTCTGATTCGGCGTTGCAAGCCTTTTCTGCGATTAAGGAATGCTTCTCTTCTGCTCCCATATTGGTGCAGCCAGATGTGTCACAACCATTTATTGTGGAAGAGGACGCATCCGAGGTGGGGGTAGGATCAGTTTTGTCACAGGGCCCATCACCTGGTAAATGGCAACCAAGTCCATTTTTCTCGAAAAAACTATCCCCCGCTGAGAAGAATTATGAAGTGGGTAACAAAGAGTTGCGAGCCATTAAATTTTAAAGAATCCGGTATTCACAGATCACAAAATTCTGGCTCATCTGGAGTCGGTGAAACAACTAAACCCAAGACAAGCCAAATGGGCCCTGTTTTTTTTACCAGATTCGATTTCACTATTATAGTCCAGAGATTAAGAATGTCAAGACGGACACCTTGTCACATAGTTTTCCTGGAGGTGGTGATTTTGAAAACCTGAGTCCCATACTGTCTAAAGGGGTGGTGAAATACGCTCTTTACCCTGACCTTGAGGTGAAGGTGATAGAGGCTCAGGGAGACGCACCGGACTCGTTTCCCTCTGGGAAACTATTTGTGCCACTGGAATTGTGTCACAAGCAGGGTTGAGCAAACCCAAACTGTAAAGTTCGGGTTCGTACCGAACTTTAGGATTTTTGGACCCCGAACCCGAACTTTTCAGTAAAAGTTCGGGTTTGGTGTTCGGCGAGTTAATGCCACTTTTTGAAAGGCTGCAGAGTAGCCAATCAACAAGCGTTTAACTCGTGTTCCCTTAGAAGCCATCACAGCCATGCCTACTAATGGCATGGCTGTGATTGGCCAGTGCAGCATGTGACCCAGCCTCTCTATAAGCTGGAAATGGCAAAGAGAAAAAGCTTGGTGTACAGTCACAAATAAGCAGTGGAACCCTTATCCAGGAGTAGATTCAGTCTCCTTAAAACAGTCAAATCCACAAACAATTTCAGGGACCGTGCTGATATCAGCAGTTTAAGACAACGTAGTGCTGCACGTCACTCTGCTCTGATTAGTGTAGGGATAGGATGCTGTGAAGGGGAGAATAGGACAGAATATTTAATCTAAAGTGCTTGTTAACTCAGCGATCTACCTAGATTTTGTTTTGTGGGTGCAGTGTACAATCTTTTTACCCTGCCCTGAGCCCAGTGACCCAGAGAAATAACTTTCATCCGTCTGTTAGTTAAGTGGGCGGCGGTGGCCATTTTATGCAAGTTTTGTGCACCAGCACAGCATATGTGCATTGTGTCAAATAGAAGCTTGAAATACTGCAATTATATTCTGGGTTTTAAAAAACACCCATTTTTGGCAATACCCTCCATCTGGGGCCTATGCTGCATTAGTCAGTGTGCAATTTAAGCTAGAAATACAGCAGTAATTTCCTAAGTTTTCAAAAACACATTTTTTTTTGCAAAATACTAATTTTGACCACCCTTGCTGCATCTGTCAGTGTGAAATTGAAGTGTTATATACTGCTGTCATATTCTGTTATTAAAAAAAAACACCCATTTAGGGCAAAATCCTAATTTTGCGGTGTTTGCTGCATTTGTCATTGTTAAATACAAGCTTTGATATACTACAATAATTTTCTGGGTTTTAAAAAACACCCACTTTTGGCAATACCCTCCATCTGGGGCCTGTGCCGCATTAGTCAGTGTGCAATTTAAGCTAAAAATACAGCAATAATTTACTGGGTTTTAAAAAAACACCCTTTTTGGGCAAAATACTAAATTTTACAGCCCTTGCTGCATCTGTCAGTGTGAAATTAGAAACATAGAAACATAGAATGTGTCGGCAGAAAAGAACCATTTGGCCCATCTAGTCTGCCCAATATACTGAATACTATGAATAGCCCCTGGCCCCTGGCTATATGAAGGATGTTATATGAAGGATGGCCTGCAAATACACTGTATTTGCAGCTACCACTTCTGCAGGAAGGCTATTCCATGCATCCACTACTCTCTCAGTAAAGTAATATGTCCTGATATTACTTTTAAACCCTTTGCCCTCTAATCTAAAACTATGTCCTCTTGTAGCAGTTTTTCTTCTTTTAAATATTCTCTCCTCTTTTACCTTGTTGATTCCCTTTATGTATTTAAAAGTTTCTATCATATCCCCTCTGTTTCGTCTTTCTTCCAAGCTATACATGTTAAGGCTACCTTCACACCTGCGTTAGGTGGATCCGCACCGATAATGTAAACGCTTGTATTTGTTCAGAACGGATCCGTTTGCATTACCATGAACAAAAAAAATCTAACATTTTTTGACTTACACTGAAAGTCAATGGGAGGCGGATCCGTTTTCAATTGCACCATATCATGTCAGTGAAAACGGATCCGTCCCCATTGACTTACATTGTAAGTCAGGACGGATCCGTTTGGCTCCGCATCGTCAGGCGGACATCAAAACGCTACAAGCAGCTTTTTGGTGTCCGCCTCCAGAGCGGAATGGAGGCTGAATGGAGGCAAACTGATGCTGCTGTTCTATTCTGCTAATAAAAAACACCCATTTTGGGCCAAATACTAAATTTGCGGCATTGGCTGCATCTGTCAGTGTGAGATACACGTGAGATACACACGTTAGATACTGCTGTTTTATTCAGCTATTAAAAAAACACCCATTTTGGGCCAAATACTTTCTTTGCGGCCTTGGCTGCATCTGTCAGTGTAAGATACACGCATTAGATACTGCTGTTCTATTCTGTTATTAAAAAAAAAAAAACATTTTGGCTCAAATACTAAATTTGTGGCCTAGACTGCATCTGTCAGTGTGAAATGCAAGCTTGAAATACAGCAATAATATTCTGGCTTTGAAAAAGCTAATTTTGCAGCCTTTGCTGCATCTGTCAGTTTGAGATACACGCGTTAGATAGTGGTGTTCTATTCTGTTATTAAAAAAAACACCTATTTTGGGCCAAATACTAAATTTGCGGCCTTGGCTGCATCTGTCAGTGTGAGATACAAGCGTGAGATACTTTTGTTCTATTCTGTTATTAAAAAAATATTTATTTTGGGCCAAATACTGAATTTGCAGCCTTGGCTGCATCTGTCAGTGTGAGATACAAGCTTAAAATACAGCAATAATATTCAGGGTTTAAAAAAAACACTCATTTTGGGCAAAGTACTTAATATTGCAGCCTTTGCTGCATCTGTCAGTGTGAGATACACACGTTAGATACTGCTGTTCTATTCTGTTATTAAAAAACACCAATTTTGTGCCAAATACTAAATTCACAGACTTGTCTGCATCTGTCAGTGTGAGATACAAGCTTGAAATACAGCAATAATATCCTGAGTTTAAAAAAAAACACCCATTTTGGGCAAAAAAACTAAATTTGCAGCCTTTGCTGCATCTGTTAGTGTGAGATACATGCATGAGATACTGCTGTTCTATTCTGTTATTAAAAAAACACCTATTTTGGGCAAAAAACTTATCTTATAGCCTTTGCTGCATCTGTAAAGTTTGAAATACATGCGTTAGATACTGCTGTTCTACTACGTTATTTAAAAAAACACCTATTTTGGGCAAAAATCTTATTTTACAGCCTTTGCTGCATCTGTCAGTGTAAGATACATGCGTTAGATACTAATGTTCTATTCTGTTATTGAAAAACACTTATTTTGGGCAAAAAACTTAATTTTGCAGCCTTTGCTGCATCTGTCAGTGTGAGATACACGTATTAAATTCTGGTGTTCTAATTCTGTTATTAAAAAAACACCCATTTTAGGCAAAAATATTAATTGCACCCTTTGCTGCATCTGTCAGTGTGAGATGCATGCGTTAGATACTGCTGTTCTATTCTGTCATTAAAATAACACTTATTTTGGGCAAAAAACAAATTTTGCAGCCTTTGCTGCATCTGTCAGTGTGAGATACACACGTTAGATACTGCTGTTCTTTTCTGTTATATAAAAACACCAATTTTGGGCAAAAAAATAAATTTGCAGCCTTTGCTGCATCTGTCAGTGTGAGATACAAGCTTGAAATACATCAATAATATTCTGGGTTAAAAAAAAAAAAAAACACCCATTCGGGCAAAGTACTTAATATTGCAGCCTTTGCTACATCTGTCAGTGTGAGATATACGCGTTAGATACTGGTGTTCTATTCTGTTATTAAAAAAAACACCTATTTTGGGCAAAAAACAAATTTTGCAGCCTTTGCTGCATCTGTCAGAGTGAAATACATGCGTTAGATACTGCTGTTCTATTCTGTTATTAAAAAAACATACATTTTGGGCAAAATACTAAATTTGCGGTCTTGGCTGCATCTGTCAGTATGAAATACATGGGTTAGATACTAGTGTTTTATTCTGTTACTAAAAAAAGCACCCATTTTGGGCCAAATATTCAATTTGCAGCCTTGCCTGCATCTGTCAGTGTGAGATACATCCGTTAGATACTGTTTTTCTATTCTGTTATTAAAAAAACACACATTTTGGGCAAAATACTAAATTTGCGGTCTTGGCTGCATCTGTCAGTATGAAATACATGGGTTAGATACTAGTGTTTTATTCTGTTATTAAGAAAAAGCACCCATTTTGGGCCAAATATTCAATTTGCAGCCTTGCCTGCATCTGTCAGTGTGAGATACATCCGTTAGATACTGTTTTTCTATTCTGTTATTAAAAAAACACACATTTTGGGCAAAATACTAAATTTGCGGTCTTGGCTGCATCTGTCAGTGTGAAATACACGGGTTAGATACTAGTGTTTTATTCTGTTATTAAAAAAAGCACCCATTTTGGGCCAAATGCTAAATTTGCGGCCTTGCCTGCATCTGTTAGTGTGAGATATATGCGTTAGATACTGCTGTTCTATTCTGTTATAAAAAAAACACACATTTTGGGCAAAATACTTAATTTTGCAGCCTTTGCTGCATCTGTCAGTGTGAGATACATATGTTAGATAGTGGTGTTTATTCTGTTATTTTAAAAAAAACACCCATTTTGGGCCAAATACTAAATTTGCTGCCTTGGCTGCATCTGTCTGTGTGAGATACAAGCTTGAAATACAGCAATAATATTCTGGGTTAAAAAAAAAACACCCATTTTGGGCAAAGTACTTAATATTGCAGCCTTTGCTGCATAGGTCAGTGTGAAATGCACGCGTTAGATACTGTTTTTCTATTCCGTTATTAAAAAAACACCCATTTTGGGCAAGATCCTAAATTTTTTAAATATGAGGAGAGCGTCAAATAAGGGACTAGGCCATGGTCATGGTGCTGCTGGTTGAGCTCCTGTTGCAGGGAGAGGATGTGGTCGATCTGTGCCAGCTACACGCACAAGTGAAACACCTTCCTCAGGTGCGAGTAGGCGACAGAACCTTCAGCAGTATTTGGTTGGGTCTAATGCGGCTCTGCGAATGGTGAGGCCAGAACAAGTACAGGCGATAGTAGATTGGTTTGCTGACAGTGCCTCCAGTTCATTTACATTGTCTCTCACCCAATCTCCTGCTGAAAATCAGAGTTGGCACCTGCAGCTGATGTCCATCAGTCTTTCACCTCACCCCCTTGCAAATCAGCCAAGCAGTCTGAGCCCCAAGTCATGCAGCAATCTCTTCTGCTTTTTGATGACTTTGCTTCATCCAGAAGTGAAAGAGATTGAGTGCACCACCGCAGCACGTCTCAGATGATGACGAAACACAGGTGCCAACTGCTGTGGCTTTCTGTAGTGTGCAGACCATCAAGGAGGGCAGGAGTGAAGACTGGGTGGAAGATGATGTGGAGGACGATGAGGTCCTCGACCCCACATGGAATCAAGGTCATGCGAGTGACCTGTGTAGTTCAGAGAAAGAGGCGGTGGATGCACAGAGCCACCAGCACAGCATAAGAGGGAGCAGGGTGCAAAAGCAGAGCGGCCGTCCCCTTGACAGTACGCCTGCTACTGCCCACCGCAGCAAGGGACCGAGCACACCAAAGCCAGCTCCAAGGAGTTCCCTGGTGTGGCAGTTCTTCAGACAATGTGGTGACGACAAGACACAAGTGGTTTGCACGATGTGCAATCAGAGCCTGAAGCGAGGCATAAACGTTCTCAACCTTAGCACAACCTTCATGACCAGGCATCTAAGTGCAAAGCACGAGCTGCAGTGGAGTAGACACCTCAAAAACCAAAAAAGGTCTCTGGCTCCTCCTGCTTCCTCTTCTGCTGCAGTTTCGGCCTCTTTATCCACCTCTGTAGTGACAGTGCCACCTGCCACCCCACAAACAGAGGATCTGCCAGCAACACCACCACCTGGGTCACCAAGCATCTCCACAATGTCCCACGGAAGCTGTCAGCTCTCCATCTCCCAAACACTGGATGGGAAAAGGAAGTACACCCTACCCACCCGCGATTCCTGGCCCTGAATGCCAGCATTTCAAAATGACTGGCCTTTGAAATGCTGTCATTCTGTCTGGTGGAGACAGAGTTTTAAAAGCCTTATGGCGGTGGCTGTCAGTGACCCACAGTACATCGTGCCCAGCCACCATTACTTTTCCAGGCATGCCATTCCTTCCCTGCATAACCAAGTGGGGGACAAAATCAGGTGTACACTGCGCAACACCATCTGTGGCAAGGCTCACCTAACTATGGATACGTGGACCAGAAAGCATGGTCAGGGACGTTATATTTCCCTAACAGCACACTGGGTAAATGCAGTGGCGGCTGGGCTTGAGGCGGATAGCAGTTTGGCGCATGTCCTTCCACCACCGAGGATAGCGGGGCTCTTCAGTTTGCCTCCTGTTGCTTCCTTATCCTACTCTGCTTCTTCATCCTCTACCGGCTCCTCATCGGGTCAGCGTAACACCTTCACCACCAACTTCAGCACAGCCGGGGTAAACGACAGCAGGCAGTTTTAAAACTTATCTGCTAGGGGGACAAACCCCACACCACGCAGGAGCTGTGGACGGGCCTTGAACAACAGACCGATGAGTGGTTGGTGCCAGTAAGCCTCAAGCCCGACCTGGTGGTGTGCGATAATAGGCAAAATCTTGCAGCAGCTCTGGGACTAGCCATTTTGAAGCACATCCCTTGCATTAGTGGAGTTTTAGTTGCAGCATGCAAGGGTAAGTCGTTCTATGAAATAGCACCACTTCACCACCAAAGACTGCACCTCCATGCGAGACCTGTGTTCCTTGTTGCGCTGTTTCGAGTACTCCACCAACATGGCCAGTGCCGATAACGCCATTCTCAGCTTTACTATCCCACTTCTGTACCTCCTTGCAAAAACGCTTCTGGTGATGATTGAAGAGGATGTGGCACAGGAGGAGGAGGAAGAGGGATCATTTCATAGGGTTTCCGGCCAGTCATTTACAAGTGGCACCAAGGGTGGGTTCCTGCAACCACAAACGCCAGGTACACAATTGTTCTGGAGGATGATGAGGTGGAGGATGAGGAGGAGGAGATGGAGTAGGAGGAACCGTGTTCACAGCAGGGTGTCACCCAAATCAGCTCATGGCCATCACTGGTGCGTGGCTGGGGGGATACAGAGAACACAGACTCTCAAGTGCAACTCTTTAAGTGCACAGACTGAATTATACCAGAATTGGACCAAAAGGGGACCACAGGTAAATACAGACATAGTCAATGCAAACAATGTTTAAATTTTTCCTCTTACTCCTCCTACTTTTCCACAACCTCCTGAAATACCCCCACATCCATTCACCCAGCAAGGAACTATTCATCTCTTCCTACATCTTACCTTCTCATCTGACCGCTTGCACAAACCTGTTTGCCAACATAAAACACTTCCTTCCCAAACACACACAGACACCTCATGCCCTCTCTTATTCGCATCTATTAACACTTTCTCTGCTTCTCCTTACTGCTGGTGATTAGGGATGAGCGAACTCGAACTGTATAGTTCGGGTTCGTACCGAATTTTGGGGTGTCCGTGACACGGACCCGAACCCGGACATTTTCGTAAAAGTCCGGGTTCGGGTTCGGTGTTCGTCGCTTTCTTGGCGCTTTTGTGACGCTTTCTTGGCGCTTTTTGAAAGGCTGCAAAGCAGCCAATCAACAAGCGTCATACTACTTGCCCCAAGAGGCCATCACAGCCATGCCTACTATTGGCATGGCTGTGATTGGCCAGAGCACCATGTGACCCAGCCTCTATTTAAGCTGGAGTCACATAGCGCCGCCCGTCACTCTGCTCTGATTAGCGTAGGGAGAGGTTGCGGCTGCGACAGTAGGGCGAGATTAGGCAGATTAACTCCTCCAAAGGACTTGATTAACTGATCGATCTGCAGCTGTGGATCATTGAGCTGCTGATCCTCAATTGCTCACTGTTTTTAGGCTGCCCAGACCGTTTGTCAGTCACATTTTTCTGGGGTGATCGGCGGCCATTTTGTGTCTTGTGGTGCGCCAGCACAAGCTGCGACCAAGTGCATTTAACCCTCAATGGTGTGGTTGTTTTTTGGCTAAAGCCTACATCAGGGTGAAGCTGTCACACCAAGTGCATTTAACCAGCAATAGTCTGTTCATTTTTTGGCCATATACAAAATCAGGGGCAAGCTGCGCCTGTCACCAAGTGCATTTAACCCTCAATGGTGTGGTTGTTTTTTGGCTAAAGCCTACATCAGGGTGAAGCTGTCACACCAAGTGCATTTAACCAGCAATAGTCTGTTCATTTTTTGGCCATATACAAAATCAGGGGCAAGCTGCGCCTGTCACCAAGTGCATTTAACCCTCAATGGTGTGGTTGTTTTTTGGCTAAAGCCTACATCAGGGTGAAGCTGTCACACCAAGTGCATTTAACCAGCAATAGTCTGTTCATTTTTTGGCCATATACAAAATCAGGGGCAAGCTGCGCCTGTCACCAAGTGCATTTAACCCTCAATGGTGTGGTTGTTTTTTGGCTAAAGCCTACATCAGGGTGAAGCTGTCACACCAAGTGCATTTAACCAGCAATAGTCTGTTCATTTTTTGGCCATATACAAAATCAGGGGCAAGCTGCGCCTGTCACCAAGTGCATTTAACCCTCAATGGTGTGGTTGTTTTCTGGCTAAAGCCTACATCAGGGTGAAGCTGTCACACCAAGTGCATTTAACCAGCAATAGTCTGTTTATTTTTTGGCCATATACTACATCAGGGGCAAGCTGCGCCCGTCACCAAGTGCATTTAACCCTCAGTAGTGTGGTTGGTCAAGCTGTGACACCAAGTGCATTTAACCAGCAATAGTCTGTTCATTTTTTGGCCATATACTACATCAGGGGCAAGCTGCGCCCGTCACCAAGTGCATTTAACCAGCAATAGTGTGGTTATTTTTTGGCCATATCCCAGTCTAATTCTGTCACTAAATCCATACCGGTCACCCAGCGCCTAAATACTAGGCCTCAAATTTATATCCCGCTAAATCTCTCGTTACCGCTGTCCTGTTGTAGCTGGGAAAGTTATTTAGTGTCCGTCAAAGCACATTTTTTGTTCTGGGTTGAAGTACAATTCCCAATTTAGCAATTTCATAATTTAGTGGTTTCTGCTATATCAGAGCTATTTGAAATCTATCCCTAAAAGGGTATATAATATTCAAGGTGCACATTGGGTCATTCAGAATAACTTCACACACACCCGCTACTGTGTATTTTCAAGTCTAATTCTGTCACTAAACCCATACCTGTCACCCAGCGCCTAAATACTAGGCCTCAAATTTATATCCTGCTAAATCTCTCGTTACCGCTGTCCTGTTGTAGCTGGGAAAGTTATTTAGTGTCCGTCAAAGCACATTTTTTGTTCTGGGTTGAAGTACAATTCCCAATTTAGCAATTTCATAATTTAGTGGTTTCTGCTATATCAGAGCTATTTGAAATCTATCCCTAAAAGGGTATATAATATTCAAGGTGCACATTGGGTCATTCAGAATAACTTCACACACACCCGCTACTGTGTATTTTCAAGTCTAATTCTGTCACTAAACCCATACCTGTCACCCAGCGCCTAAATACTAGGCCTCAAATTTATATCCTGCTAAATCTCTCGTTACCGCTGTCCTGTTGTAGCTGGGAAAGTTATTTAGTGTCCGTCAAAGCACATTTTTTGTTCTGGGTTGAAATACAATTCCCAATTTAGCAATTTCATAATTTAGTGGTTTCTGCTATATCAGAGCTATTTGAAATCTATCCCTAAAAGGGTATATAATATTCAAGGTGCACATTGGGTCATTCAGAATAACTTCACACACACCCGCTACTGTGTATTTCCAAGTCTAATTCTGTCACTAAACCCATACCTGTCACCCAGCGCCTAAATACTAGGCCTCAAATTTATATCCTGCTAAATCTCTCGTTACCGCTGTACTGTTGTTGCTGGGCAAGATATTTAGTGTCCGTCAAAGCACATTTTTTGTTCTGGGTTGAAATACAATTCCCAATTTAGCAATTTCATAATTTAGTGGTTCCTGCTATATCAGAGCTATTTGAAATCTATCCCAAAAAGGGTATATAATATTCAAGGTGCACATAGGGTCATTCAGAATAACTTCACACACACGCTTCTGTGCATTTCCAAGTCTAATTCTGTCACTAAATCCATACCGGTCACCCAGCGCCTAAATACTAGGCCTCAAATTTATATCCCGCTGAATTTGAATACAATACATTGGGCCAAATAATATATTTGTTGTTGTGGTGAACCATAACAATGAGAAAAACATCTAGTAAGGGACGCGGACGTGGACATGGTCGTGGTGGTGTTAGTGGACCCTCTGGTGCTGGGAGAGGACGTGGCCGTTCTGCCACATCCACACGTCCTAGTGTACCAACTACCTCAGGTCCCAGTAGCCGCCAGAATTTACAGCGATATATGGTGGGGCCCAATGCCGTTCTAAGGATGGTAAGGCCTGAGCAGGTACAGGCATTAGTCAATTGGGTGGCCGACAGTGGATCCAGCACGTTCACATTATCTCCCACCCAGTCTTCTGCAGAAAGCGCACAGATGGCGCCTGAAAACCAACCCCATCAGTCTGTCACATCACCCCCATGCATACCAGGGAAACTGTCTCAGCCTCAAGTTATGCAGCAGTCTCTTATGCTGTTTGAAGACTCCGCTGGCAGGGTTTCCCAAGGGCATCCACCTAGCCCTTCCCCAGCGGTGAAAGACATAGAATGCACTGACGCACAACCACTTATGTTTCCTGATGATGAGGACATGGGAATACCACCTCAGCATGTCTCTGATGATGACGAAACACAGGTGCCAACTGCTGCGTCTTTCTGCAGTGTGCAGACTGAACAGGAGGTCAGGGATCAAGACTGGGTGGAAGACGATGCAGGGGACGATGAGGTCCTAGACCCCACATGGAATGAAGGTCGTGCCACTGACTTTCACAGTTCGGAGGAAGAGGCAGTGGTGAGACCGAGCCAACAGCGTAGCAAAAGAGGGAGCAGTGGGCAAAAGCAGAACACCCGCCGCCAAGAGACTCCGCCTGCTACTGACCGCCGCCATCTGGGACCGAGCACCCCAAAGGCAGCTTCAAGGAGTTCCCTGGCATGGCACTTCTTCAAACAATGTGCTGACGACAAGACCCGAGTGGTTTGCACGCTGTGCCATCAGAGCCTGAAGCGAGGCATTAACGTTCTGAACCTGAGCACAACCTGCATGACCAGGCACCTGCATGCAAAGCATGAACTGCAGTGGAGTAAACACCTTAAAACCAAGGAAGTCACTCAGGCTCCCCCTGCTACCTCTTCTGCTGCTGCCGCCTCGGCCTATTCTGCTGCTGCCAGCCTCGGCCTCTTCCTCCGCCTCTGGAGGAACGTTGGCACCTGCCGCCCAGCAAACAGGGGATGTACCACCAACACCACCACCACCTCCGTCACCAAGCGTCTCAACCATGTCACACGCAGCGTTCAGCTCTCCATCTCACAAACATTTGAGAGAAAGCGTAAATTCCCACCTAGCCACCCTCGATCCCTGGCCCTGAATGCCAGCATTTCTAAACTACTGGCCTATGAAATGCTGTCATTTAGGCTGGTGGACACAGACAGCTTCAAACAGCTCATGTCGCTTGCTGTCCCACAGTATGTTGTTCCCAGCCGGCACTACTTCTCCAAGAGAGCCGTGCCTTCCCTGCACAACCAAGTATCCGATAAAATCAAGTGTGCACTGCGCAACGCCATCTGTAGCAAGGTCCACCTAACCACAGATACGTGGACCAGTAAGCACGGCCAGGGACGCTATATCTCCCTAACTGCACACTGGGTAAATGTAGTGGCAGCTGGGCCCCAGGCGGAGAGCTGTTTGGCGCACGTCCTTCCGCCGCCAAGGATCGCAGGGCAACATTCTTTGCCTCCTGTTGCCACCTCCTCCTTCTCGGCTTCCTCCTCCTCTTCTTCCACCTGCTCATCCAGTCAGCCACACACCTTCACCACCAACTTCAGCACAGCCCGGGGTAAACGTCAGCAGGCCATTCTGAAACTCATATGTTTGGGGGACAGGCCCCACACCGCACAGGAGTTGTGGCGGGGTATAGAACAACAGACCGACGAGTGGTTGCTGCCGGTGAGCCTCAAGCCCGGCCTGGTGGTGTGTGATAATGGGCGAAATCTCGTTGCAGCTCTGGGACTAGCCAATTTGACGCACATCCCTTGCTTGGCGCATGTGCTGAATTTGGTGGTGCAGAAGTTCATTCACAACTACCCCGACATGTCAGAGCTGCTGCATAAAGTGCGGGCCGTCTGTTCGCGCTTCCGGCGTTCACATCCTGCCTGCTGCTCGCCTGTCTGCGCTACAGCGTAACTTCGGCCTTCCCGCTCACCGCCTCATATGCGACGTGCCCACCAGGTGGAACTCCACCTTGCACATGCTGGACAGACTGTGCGAGCAGCAGCAGGCCATAGTGGAGTTTCAGCTGCAGCACGCACGGGTCAGTCGCACTACAGAACAGCACCACTTCACCACCAATGACTGGGCCTCCATGCGAGACCTGTGTGCCCTGTTGCGCTGTTTCGAGTACTCCACCAACATGGCCAGTGGCGATGACGCCGTTATCAGCGTTACAATACCACTTCTATGTCTCCTTGAGAAAACACTTAGGGCGATGATGGAAGAGGAGGTGGCCCAGGAGGAGGAGGAGGAGGAGGAAGAGGGGTCATTTTTAGCACTTTCAGGCCAGTCTCTTCGAAGTGACTCAGAGGGAGGTTTTTGGCAACAGCAGAGGCCAGGTACAAATGTGGCCAGCCAGGGCCCACTACTGGAGGACGAGGAGGACGAGGATGAGGAGGAGGTGGAGGAGGATGAGGATGAAGCATGGTCACAGCGGGGTGGCACCCAACGCAGCTCGGGTCCATCACTGGTGCGTGGCTGGGGGGAAAGGCAGGACGATGACGATACGCCTCCCACAGAGGACAGCTTGTCCTTACCCCTGGGCAGCCTGGCACACATGAGCGACTACATGCTGCAGTGCCTGCGCAACGACAGCAGAGTTGCCCACATTTTAACCTGTGCGGACTACTGGGTTGCCACCCTGCTGGATCCACGCTACAAAGACAATGTGCCCACCTTACTTCCTGCACTGGAGCGTGATAGGAAGATGCGCGAGTACAAGCGCACGTTGGTAGACGCGCTACTGAGAGCATTCCCAAATGTCACAGGGGAACAAGTGGAAGCCCAAGGCCAAGGCAGAGGAGGAGCAAGAGGTCGCCAAGGCAGCTGTGTCACGGCCAGCTCCTCTGAGGGCAGGGTTAGCATGGCAGAGATGTGGAAAACTTTTGTCAACACGCCACAGCTAACTGCACCACCACCTGATACGCAACGTGTTAGCAGGAGGCAACATTTCACTAACATGGTGGAACAGTACGTGTGCACACCCCTCCACGTACTGACTGATGGTTCGGCCCCATTCAACTTCTGGGTCTCTAAATTGTCCACGTGGCCAGAGCTAGCCTTTTATGCCTTGGAGGTGCTGGCCTGCCCGGCAGCCAGCGTTTTGTCTGAACGTGTATTCAGCACGGCAGGGGGCGTCATTACAGACAAACGCAGCCGCCTGTCTACAGCCAATGTGGACAAGCTGACGTTCATAAAAATGAACCAGGCATGGATCCCACAGGACCTGTCCGTCCCTTGTCCAGATTAGACATTAACTACCTCCCCATTACCATATATTATTGGACTCCAGGGCACTTCCTCATTCAATCCTATTTTTATTTTCATTTTACCATTATATTGCGAGGCTACCCAAAGTTGAATGAACCTCTCCTCTGCCTGTGTGCTAGGGCCTAAATATATGCCAATGGACTGTTGCAGTGGTGGCTGACGTGAAGCCTCATTCTCTGCTATGACATGCAGACTGATTCTCTGGTGACATGAAGCCAGATTGTCTGTTACGGGACCTCTCTCCTCTGCCTGGGTGCTGGGCCTGAATTTATGACAATGGACTGTTGCAGTGGTGGCTGACGTGAAGCCTGATTCTCTGCTATGACATGCAGACTGATTCTCTGCTGACATGAAGCCAGATCCTCTGTTGCGGGACCTCTCTCCTCTGCCTGGGTGCTGGGCCTAAATTTATGAAAATGGACTGTTGCAGTGGTGGGTGACGTGAAGCCTCATTCTCTGCTATGACATGCAGACTGATTCTCTGCTGACATGAAGCCAGATCGTCTGTTACGGGACCTCTCTCCTCTGCCTGGGTGCTGGGCCTAAATTTATGAAAATGGACTCTTACAGTGGTGGGTGACGTGAAGCCTGATTCTCTGCTATGACATGAAGACTGATTCTCTGCTGACATGAAGCCAGATCCTCTGTTACGGGACCTCTCTCCTCTGCCTGGGTGCTGGGCCTAAATATCTGACAATGGACTGTTGCATTGGTGGCTGACGTGAAGCCTGATTCTCTGCTATGATATGAAGACTGATTCTCTGCTGACATGAAGCCAGATTGTCTGTTACGGGACCTCTCTCCTCTGCCTGTGTGCTAGGCCTAAATATATGCCAATGGATTGTTGCAGTGGTGGCTGACGTGAAGCCTGATTCTCTGCTATGACATGCAGACTGATTCTCTGGTGACATGAAGCCAGATCCTCTGTTACGGGACCTCTCTCCTCTGCCTGGGTGCTGGGCCTAAATTTATGAAAATGGACTGTTGCAGTGGTGGGTGACGTGAAGCCTGATTCTCTGCTATGACATGCAGACTGATTCTCTGGTGACATGAAGCCAGATCCTCTGTTACGGGACCTCTCTCCTCTGCCTGGGTGCTGGGCCTAAATTTATGAAAATGGACTGTTGCAGTGGTGGGTGACGTGAAGCCTCATTCTCTGCTATGACATGCAGACTGATTCTCTGCTGACATGAAGCCAGATTGTCTGTTACGGGACCTCTCTCCTCTGCCTGGGTGCTGGGCCTGAATTTATGACAATGGACTGTTGCAGTGGTGGCTGACGTGAAGCCTGATTCTCTGCTATGATATGAAGACTGATTCTCTGCTGACATGAAGCCAGATTGTCTGTTACGGGACCTCTCTCCTCTGCCTGGGTGCCGGGGCCTAAATATCTGAGAATGGACTGTTCCAGTGGTGGGTAACGGGAAGCCAGATTCTCTGCTATGATATGAAGACTGATTCTCTGCTGACATGAAGCCAGATTGTCTGTTACGGGACCTCTCTCCTCTGCCTGGGTGCTGGGCCTAAATTTATGAAAATGGACTCTTACAGTGGTGGGTGACGTGAAGCCTGATTCTCTGCTATGACATGAAGACTGATTCTCTGCTGACATGAAGCCAGATTGTCTGTTACGGGACCTCTCTCCTCTGCCTGGGTGCCGGGGCCTAAATATCTGAGAATGGACTGTTCCAGTGGTGGGTGACGGGAAGCCAGATTCTCTGCTATGGAACCTCTCTCCAATTGATTTTGGTTAATTTTTATTTATTTAATTTTTATTTTAATTAATTTCCCTATCCACATTTGTTTGCAGGGGATTTACCTACATGTTGCTGCCTTTTGCAGCCCTCTAGCCCTTTCCTGGGCTGTTTTACAGCCGTTTTAGTGCCGAAAAGTTCGGGTCCCCATTGACTTCAATGGGGTTCGGGTTCGGGACGAAGTTCGGATCGGGTTCGGATCCCGAACCCGAACATTTCCGGGATGTTCGGCCGAACTTCTCGAACCCGAACATCCAGGTGTTCGCTCAACTCTACTGGTGATATCTCTCCAAATCCAGGACCCCCTCAGCAAATCCCCACTATCACCTCCATGTCCCACTACAAATCTCCTTCTACAAATTTCTACAACCCCTTAAACCTAATTGCCATTCCTCTGACCCCTGCCCCTTTGGTTCCTCTTGCAGGAGCATTATGGAACGCGCGCTCCGTCTGTAACAAACTGTCGTACGTTCATGAACTGTTCATCTCTCAAAACCTTTCCTTTCTGGGTCTCACAGAGACATGGCTGACACCCTCAGACACCACCTCCCCTGCTGCACTCTCTTATAGTGGATTTCAATTCACTCACCCACCCCGCCCCGGCTGCAAACATGGTGGAGGAGTTGGTCTTCTCCTATCAGACACCTGCTCCTACAGCCCAACTCCACTGCCACCCTCCATTACGCTCACCTCATTTGAAGTACTCTGTTCGCATCTACTCTCGCTCCAACCTTCAAGTAGCAGTCATTTACCGCCCTCCAGGCCCAGCCACCATCTTTCTTGACCACTTTAACACCTGGCTACTACACTTTCTTTCTGCTGACATCCCCACTATCATCATGCGTGACTTCAACATCCCTATTGACATATGCCACTCGGCCGCCTCTAAACTCCTGTCACTCTCTTCCTCCTTCGGCTCCCACCCACAGAGATGGTCACACTCTGGATCTGATCTTTACCCGTCTCTAGGGATGAGCGAACTCGAACTGTATTTTCGTAAAAGTCCGGGTTCGGGTTCGGTGTTCGACGCTTTCTTGGCGCTTTTTGACGCTTTCTTGGCGCTTTTTGAAAGGCTGCAAAGCAGCCAATCAACAAGCGTCATACTACTTGCCCCAAGAGGCCGTCACAGCCATGCCTACTATTGGCATGGCTGTGATTGGCCAGAGCACCATGTGACCCAGCCTCTATTTAAGCTGGAGTCACATAGCGCCGCCCGTCACTCTGCTCTGATTAGCGTAGGGAGAGGTTGCGGCTGCGACAGTAGGGCGAGATTAGGCAGATTAACTCCTCCAAAGGACTTGATTATTGATCGATCTGCAGCTGTGGGTCATTGAGCTGCTGATACTCAATTGCTCACTGTTTTTAGGCTGCCCAGACCGTTTGTCAGTCACTTTTTTCTGGGGTGATCGGCGGCCATTTTGTGTCTTGTGGTGCGCCAGCACAAGCTGCGACCAAGTGCATTTAACCCTCAATGGTGTGGTTGTTTTTTGGCTAAAGCCTACATCAGGGTGAAGCTGTCACACCAAGTGCATTTAACCAGCAATAGTCTGTTTATTTTTTGGCCATATACTACATCAGGGGCAAGCTGCGCCTGTCACCAAGTGCATTTAACCCTCAATGGTGTGGTTGTTTCTTGGCTAAAGCCTACATCAGGGTGAAGCTGTCACACCAAGTGCATTTAACCAGCAATAGTCTGTTTATTTTTTGGCCATATACTACATCAGGGGCAAGCTGCTCCTGTCACCAAGTGCATTTAACCCTCAATGGTGTGGTTGTTTTTTGGCTAAAGCCTACATCAGGGTGAAGCTGTCACACCAAGTGCATTTAACCAGCAATAGTCTGTTTATTTTTTGGCCATA
This sequence comes from Bufo gargarizans, assembly GCF_014858855.1. Classification (NCBI taxonomy): domain Eukaryota; kingdom Metazoa; phylum Chordata; class Amphibia; order Anura; family Bufonidae; genus Bufo; species Bufo gargarizans. The sequence goes on from NC_058080.1 coordinate 300,346,433, forward strand.
TACTACATCAGGGGCAAGCTGCACCCGTCACCAAGTGCATTTAACCCTCAGTAGTGTGGTTGGTCAAGCTGTCACACCAAGTGCATTTAACCAAAAATAGTCTGTTAATTTTTTGGCCATATACTAAATCAGGGGCAAGCTGCGCCCGTCACCAAGTGCATTTAACCCTCAGTAGTGTGGTTGGTCAAGCTGTCACACCAAGTGCATTTAACCAGCAATAGTCTGTTCATTTTTTGGCCATATACTACATCAGGGGCAAGCTGCGCCTGTCACCAAGTGCATTTAACCCTCAGTAGTGTGGTTGGTCAAGCTGTCACACCAAGTGCATTTAACCAGCAATAGTGTGGTTATTTTTTGGCCATATCCCAGTCTAATTCTGTCAGTAAATCTATACCGGTCACCCAGCGCCTAAATACTAGGCCTCAAATTTATATCCCGCTAAATCTGTCGTTACCGCTGTACTGTTGTGGCTGGGCAAGTTATTTAGTGTCCGTCAAAGCACATTTTTTGTTCTGGGTTGAAATACAATTCCCAATTTAGCAATTTCCTAATTTAGTGGTTTCTGCTATATCAGAGCTATTTGAAATCTATCCCTAAAAGGGTATATAATATTCAAGGTGCACATAGGGTCATTCAGAATAACTTCACACACACGCTACTGTGCATTTCCAAGTCTAATTCTGTCAGTAAATCCATACCGGTCACCCAGCGCCTAAATACTAGGCCTCAAATTTATATCCCGCTAAATCTGTCGTTACCGCTGTACTGTTGTGGCTGGGCAAGTTATTTAGTGTCCGTCAAAGCACATTTTTTGTTCTGGGTTGAAATACAATTCCCAATTTAGCAATTTCATAATTTAGTGGTTTCTGCTATATCAGAGCTATTTGAAATCTATCCCTAAAAGGGTATATAATATTCAAGGTGCACATAGGGTCATTCAGAATAACTTCACACACACGCTACTGTGCATTTCCAAGTCTAATTCTGTCAGTAAATCCATACCGGTCACCCAGCGCCTAAATACTAGGCCTCAAATTTATATCCCGCTAAATCTGTCGTTACCGCTGTACTGTTCTGGCTGGGCAAGTTATTTAGTGTCCGTCAAAGCACATTTTTTGTTCTGGGTTGAAATACAATTCCCAATTTAGCAATTTCATAATTTAGTGGTTTCTGCTGTATCAGAGCTATTTGAAATCTATCCCTAAAAGGGTATATAATATTCAAGGTGCACATAGGGTCATTCAGAATAACTTCACACACACGCTACTGTGCATTTCCAAGTCTAATTCTGTCAGTAAATCTATACCGGTCACCCAGCGCCTAAATACTAGGCCTCAAATTTATATTCAGCTGAATTTGAATACAATACATTGGGCCAAATAATATTTTTGTTGTTGTGGTGAACGATAACAATGAGGAAAACATCTAGTAAGGGACGCGGACGTGGACATGGTCGTGGTGGTGTTAGTGGACCCTCTGGTGCTGGGAGAGGACGTGGCCGTTCTGCCACATCCACACGTCCTAGTGTACCAACTACCTCAGGTCCCAGTAGCCGCCAGAATTTACAGCGATATATGGTGGGGCCCAATGCCGTTCTAAGGATGGTAAGGCCTGAGCAGGTACAGGCATTAGTCAATTGGGTGGCCGACAGTGGATCCAGCACGTTCACATTATCTCCCACCCAGTCTTCTGCAGAAAGCGCACAGATGGCGCCTGAAAACCAACCCCATCAGTCTGTCACATCACCCCCATGCATACCAGGGAAACTGTCTCAGCCTCAAGTTATGCAGCAGTCTCTTATGCTGTTTGAAGACTCCGCTGGCAGGGTTTCCCAAGGGCATCCACCTAGCCCTTCCCCAGCGGTGAAAGACATAGAATGCACTGACGCACAACCACTTATGTTTCCTGATGATGAGGACATGGGAATACCACCTCAGCATGTCTCTGATGATGACGAAACACAGGTGCCAACTGCTGCGTCTTTCTGCAGTGTGCAGACTGAACAGGAGGTCAGGGATCAAGACTGGGTGGAAGACGATGCAGGGGACGATGAGGTCCTAGACCCCACATGGAATGAAGGTCGTGCCACTGACTTTCACAGTTCGGAGGAAGAGGCAGTGGTGAGACCGAGCCAACAGCGTAGCAAAAGAGGGAGCAGTGGGCAAAAGCAGAACACCCGCCGCCAAGAGACTCCGCCTGCTACTGACCGCCGCCATCTGGGACCGAGCACCCCAAAGGCAGCTTCAAGGAGTTCCCTGGCATGGCACTTCTTCAAACAATGTGCTGACGACAAGACCCGAGTGGTTTGCACGCTGTGCCATCAGAGCCTGAAGCGAGGCATTAACGTTCTGAACCTGAGCACAACCTGCATGACCAGGCACCTGCATGCAAAGCATGGACTGCAGTGGAGTAAACACCTTAAAACCAAGGAAGTCACTCAGGCTCCCCCTGCTACCTCTTCTGCTGCTGCCGCCTCGGCCTCTTCTGCTGCTGCCGCCTCGGCCTCTTCCTCCGCCTCTGGAGGAACGTTGGCACCTGCCGCCCAGCAAACAGGGGATGTACCACCAACACCACCACCACCTCCGTCACCAAGCATCTCAACCATGTCACACGGCAGCGTTCAGCTCTCCATCTCACAAACATTTGAGAGAAAGCGTAAATTCCCACCTAGCCACCCTCGATCCCTGGCCCTGAATGCCAGCATTTCTAAACTACTGGCCTATGAAATGCTGTCATTTAGGCTGGTGGACACAGACAGCTTCAAACAGCTCATGTCGCTTGCTGTCCCACAGTATGTTGTTCCCAGCCGGCACTACTTCTCCAAGAGAGCCGTGCCTTCCCTGCACAACCAAGTATCCGATAAAATCAAGTGTGCACTGCGCAACGCCATCTGTGGCAAGGTCCACCTAACCACAGATACGTGGACCAGTAAGCACGGCCAGGGACGCTATATCTCCCTAACTGCACACTGGGTAAATGTAGTGGCAGCTGGGCCCCAGGCGGAGAGCTGTTTGGCGCACGTCCTTCCGCCGCCAAGGATCACAGGGCAACATTCTTTGCCTCCTGTTGCCACCTCCTCCTACTCGGCTTCCTCCTCCTCTTCTTCCACCTGCTCATCCAGTCAGCCACACACCTTCACCACCAACTTCAGCACAGCCCGGGGTAAACGTCAGCAGGCCATTCTGAAACTCATATGTTTGGGGGACAGGCCCCACACCGCACAGGAGTTGTGGCAGGGTATAGAACAACAGACCGACGAGTGGTTGCTGCCGGTGAGCCTCAAGCCCGGCCTGGTGGTGTGTGATAATGGGCGAAATCTCGTTGCAGCTCTGGGACTAGCCGGTTTGACGCACATCCCTTGCTTGGCGCATGTGCTGAATTTGGTGGTGCAGAAGTTCATTCACAACTACCCCGACATGTCAGAGCTGCTGCATAAAGTGCGGGCCGTCTGTTCGCGCTTCCGGCGTTCACATCCTGCTGCTGCTCGCCTGTCTGCGCTACAGCGTAACTTCGGCCTTCCCGCTCACCGCCTCATATGCGACGTGCCCACCAGGTGGAACTCCACCTTGCACATGCTGGACAGACTGTGCGAGCAGCAGCAGGCCATAGTGGAGTTTCAGCTGCAGCACGCACGGGTCAGTCGCACTACAGAACAGCACCACTTCACCACCAATGACTGGGCCTCCATGCGAGACCTGTGTGCCCTGTTGCGCTGTTTCGAGTACTCCACCAACATGGCCAGTGGCGATGACGCCGTTATCAGCGTTACAATACCACTTCTATGTCTCCTTGAGAAAACACTTAGGGCGATGATGGAAGAGGAGGTGGCCCAGGAGGAGGAGGAGGAAGAGGGGTCATTTTTAGCACTTTCAGGCCAGTCTCTTCGAAGTGACTCAGAGGGAGGTTTTTGGCAACAGCAGAGGCCAGGTACAAATGTGGCCAGCCAGGGCCCACTACTGGAGGACGAGGAGGACGAGGATGAGGAGGAGGTGGAGGAGGATGAGGATGAAGCATGGTCACAGCGGGGTGGCACCCAACGCAGCTCGGGTCCATCACTGGTGCGTGTCTGGGGGGAAAGGCAGGACGATGACGATACGCCTCCCACAGAGGACAGCTTGTCCTTACCCCTGGGCAGCCTGGCACACATGAGCGACTACATGCTGCAGTGCCTGCGCAACGACAGCAGAGTTGCCCACATTTTAACGTGTGCGGACTACTGGGTTGCCACCCTGCTGGATCCACGCTACAAAGACAATGTGCCCACCTTACTTCCTGCACTGGAGCGTGATAGGAAGATGCGCGAGTACAAGCGCACGTTGGTAGACGCGCTACTGAGAGAATTCCCAAATTTCACAGGGGAACAAGTGGAAGCCCAAGGCCAAGGCAGAGGAGGAGCAAGAGGTCGCCAAGGCAGCTGTGTCACGGCCAGCTCCTCTGAGGGCAGGGTTAGCATGGCAGAGATGTGGAAATGTTTTGTCAACACGCCACAGCTAACTGCACCACCACCTGATACGCAACGTGTTAGCAGGAGGCAACATTTCACTAACATGGTGGAACAGTACGTGTGCACACCCCTCCACGTACTGACTGATGGTTCGGCCCCATTCAACTACTTGGTCTCTAAATTGTCCACTTGGCCAGAGCTAGCCTTTTATGCCTTGGAGGTGCTGGCCTGCCCGGCGGCCAGCGTTTTGTCTGAATGTGTATTCAGCACGGCAGGGGGTGTCATTACAGACAAACGCAGCCGCCTGTCTACAGCCAATGTGGACAAGCTGACGTTCATAAAAATGAACCAGGCATGGATCCCACAGGACCTGTCCGTCCCTTGTCCAGATTAGACATTAACTACCTCCCCTTAACCATATATTATTGTACTCCAGGGCACTTCCTCATTCAATCCTATTTTTATTTTCATTTTACCATTATATTGCGAGGCTACCCAAATTTGAATGAACCTCTCCTCTGTCTGGGTGCCGGGGCCTAAATATATGCCAATGGACTGTTCCAATGTTGGGTGACGTGAAGCCTGATTCTCTGCTATAAATAGAGATAATCCACGGCACTCCAAATTTTCTTTTTGTTTTGCAAATTTATTATAGGTACAAAAAAAAAATTTTCTAAAAAATTTCAATATATGACTAGTCGCGCCAAAATCATAGTATAAACATATATTCATAGGCCATAGTGTGTCCCGACGTTTCGGTCCTCAAGACCTTTTTCAGGGGATCATGGCTGGGTTGTAATCGGCGTGATGCAGGCGCTGTCAATCACGCCGATTACAACCCAGCCATGATCCCCTGAAAAAGGTCTTGAGGACCGAAACGTCGGAACACACTATGGCCTATGAATATATGTTTATACTATGATTTTGGCGCGACTAGTCATATATTGACATTTAAAAAAAAAAAAATTTTTTGTACCTTTAATAAATTTGCAAAACAAAAATAAAATTTGGAGTGCCGTGGATTATCTCTATTTATTCTGCGACTGAAGTCCTCTACGAGCACTCTCCACCATAAAAGGTGTGCGGACTCCACAATCTCCTTTAATTGATTCTCTGCTATGACATGCAGACTAATTCTCTGCTGACATGAAGCCAGATTCTCTGTTACGGGACCTCTCTCCTCTGCCTGGGTGCTGGGCCTAAATATATGCCAATGGACTGTTGCACTGGTGGCTGACGTGAAGCCTGATTGTCTGTTACGGAACCTCTCTCCTCTGCCTGGGTGCTGGGCCTAAATATCTGATAATGGACTGTTGCATTGGTGGCTGACGTGAAGCCTGATTCTCTGCTATGATATGAAGACTGATTCTCTGCTGACATGAAGCCAGATTGTCTGTTACGGGACCTCTCTCCTCTGCCTGGGTGCTGGGCCTAAATTTATGAAAATGGACTCTTACAGTGGTGGGTGACGTGAAGCCTGATTCTCTGCTATGATATGAAGACTGATTCTCTGCTGACATGAAGCCAGATTGTCTGTTACGGGACCTCTCTCCTCTGCCTGGGTGCTTGGCCTAAGTTTATGAAAATGGACTGTTGCAGTGGTGGCTGACGTGAAGCCTGATTCTCTGCTATGACATGCAGACTGATTCTCTGCTGACATGAAGCCAGATTCTCTGTTACGGGACCTCTCTCCTCTGCCTGGGTGCTGGGCCTAAATATATGCCAATGGACTGTTGCACTGGTGGCTGACGTGAAGCCTGATTGTCTGTTACGGGACCTCTCTCCTCTGCCTGGGTGCTGGGCCTAAATATCTGACAATGGACTGTTGCATTGGTGGCTGACGTGAAGCCTGATTCTCTGCTATGATATGAAGACTGATTCTCTGCTGACATGAAGCCAGATTCTCTGTTACGGGACCTCTCTCCTCTGCCTGGGTGCTTGGCCTAAATTTATGACAATGGACTGTTGCAGTGGTGGCTGACGTGAAGCCTGATTCTCTGCTATGACATACAGACTGATTCTCTGCTGACATGAAGACAGATTCTCTGTTACGGGACCTCTCTCCTCTGCCTGGGTGCTTGGCCTAAGTTTATGAAAATGGACTGTTGCAGTGGTGGCTGACGTGAAGCCTGATTCTCTGCTATGACATGCAGACTGATTCTCTGCTGACATGAAGCCAGATTCTCTGTTACGGGACCTCTCTCCTCTGCCTGGGTGCTGGGCCTAAATATATGCCAATGGACTGTTGCACTGGTGGCTGACGTGAAGCCTGATTGTCTGTTACGGGACCTCTCTCCTCTGCCTGGGTGCTGGGCCTAAATATCTGACAATGGACTGTTGCATTGGTGGCTGACGTGAAGCCTGATTCTCTGCTATGATATGAAGACTGATTCTCTGCTGACATGAAGCCAGATTGTCTGTTACGGGACCTCTCTCCTCTGCCTGGGTGCTTGGCCTAAATTTATGACAATGGACTGTTGCAGTGGTGGCTGACGTGAAGCCTGATTCTCTGCTATGACATACAGACTGATTCTCTGCTGACATGAAGACAGATTCTCTGTTACGGGACCTCTCTCCTCTGCCTGGGTGCCGGGGCCTAAATATCTGAGAATGGACTGTTCCAGTGGTGGGTGACGTGAAGCCAGATTCTCTGCTATGGGACCTCTCTCCAATTGATTTTGGTTAATTTTTATTTATTTAATTTTTATTTTAATTCATTTCCCTATCCACATTTGTTTGCAGGGGATTTACCTACATGTTGCTGCCTTTTGCAGCCCTCTAGCCCTTTCCTGGGCTGTTTTACAGCCTTTTTAGTACCGAAAAGTTCGGGTCCCCATTGACTTCAATGGGGTTCGGGTTCGGGACGAAGTTCGGATCGGGTTCGGATCCCGAACCCGAACATTACCGGGAAGTTCGGCCGAACTTCTCGAACCCGAACATCCAGGTGTTCTCTCAACTCTACCCGTCTCTGCTCCCTATCTAACCTTTCTAATTCGCCTCTCCCCCTATCCGACCACAACCTACTCACCTTCTCTTCACTGGTCTCTTCTGCTGCTCCCCCGATCAACACACTAGCACACCCCCGCAGGAACCTCAAACATCTCGACTTTCGCTTGCTTTCTGACTCTCTTCTCCCACTCTCTACCATCTGTTGCCTCCAAGACCCAGAAGCTGCTACCATCCTATATAACACAACAATAAGTACAGCTCCGGACACTTTTGCCCCCCTCACACACAACAAAATCCGGAAAATCAACAGACAACCCTGGCACAACCTGACCAAAAAACTCAGACAAGCTTCCAGGGCTGCTGAGCGGCGATGGAAGAAATCCCATTCTAAAGATCATTTCACCGCATACAAGCAATCCCTCCTCATATTCAAATCCTCACTCGCTGATGCAAAACAGGCTTACTTCTCATCTCTCATATCTTCCCTGTCACACGGCCCTAAACAACTTTTTAGCACTTTTAATTCCCTTCTCCGTCCCCCAGCGCCCCCACCCTCTCCTCTCTTCTCAGCTGAGGACTTTGCCAAATATTTCAAACAAAAGATAGTCCACATCAGAGAAAGCTTTACTACACAGTCCCCACAGACTCTCTACACAACTGCTCGGTCCTCTTCTCCCAAAACCCACTTCTCTACCATTACAGAAGGAAAACTCCACTCTACTCTCCAAATCTCATCTGACCACCTGTGCACTTGACCCAATCCCATCCCACCTCATCCCTAACCTCACCACAGTGTTTAACATGCTACCATTACACCCATCCTCAAAAAGCCTTCACTTGACCCATCTTCCTTGTCCAGTTATCACTTCTTCCGTATGCCTCAAAGCTACTTAAGCAACATGTCCATTCAGAACTGTCCTCCCACCTCTCCTCCTGCTCCCTCTTTGACCGCTTACAATTTGGCTTCCGACCCCACCACTCGACCGAGACTGCCCTTACCAAAGTCACCAATGACCTACTAACAGCCAAAACAAAGAAACAATACTCTGTCCTTCTTCTCCTTGACCTGTCCTCTGCCTTCGACACTGTTGACCACTCCCTTCTGTTGCAAATTCTCTCATCTCTTGGCATCACTGACCTGACCCTCTCCTGGATCACATCATACCTCACAGACCGGACGTTTAGCGTCTCCCACTCCCACACCACCTCCTCGTCTCATTCCCTCTCTATTGGTGTCCCGCAAGGCTCTGTCCTAGGACCCCTGCTCTTCTCTATCTACACTTTTGGCCTGGGACAGCTCATAGAGTCCCATGGCTTTCAGTATCACTCCTACGCTGACGACACACAAATCTACCTCTCTGGTCCAGACATCACCACCTTACTATCAAGAATCCCACAATGTCTATCTTCTATATCATCCTTCTTTGCCTCTTGCTTTCTTAAACTTAACATGGATAAGACAGAATTCATAATATTTCCCCCATCTTGTTCAACCCCCCCAACAGACCTATCTATCATGATCAATGGTTGCACACTCTCCCCAGTCAACAAAGCCCGCTGCCTCATCATCTCCCGCCTAGACTACTGCAACATTCTCCTCTGTGGCCTTCCATCTAGCACTCTCGCACCCCTCCAATCTATCCTCAACTCTGCTACCTGACTAATCCATCTCTCACCCTATTATTCCTCTGCCTCTCCCCTTTGCCAATCCCTTCACTGGCTCCCCATTGCCCAACAAATTCACTTCAAAGTACTTACAAATACATACAAGGCCGTCCATAACCTGTCCCCTCCCTACATCTCTGAGCTAATTTCCCGATACACCCCCACACGCACTCTCCGATCCTCACAAGACCTCCTTCTCTCCTCTCCTCTTATCACCTCTTCCCACAATCGACTCCAGGATTTCTCCCGTGCATCCCCCATACTCTGGAACTCGCTACCCCAACATATCAGACTCTCACCTACAGTGGAATCCTTCAAAAGAAACCTGAAAACCCACCTCTTCAGACAAGCCTACAACCAATGACCCTGCTGCCTATATACCGCCATGACCAACTTAACCCGCACCTACTGTGTCCTTCTCCCATACCATGTAGATTGTAAGCCCTCACGGGCAGGGCCCTCTCTCCTTCTGTACCAGTTTGTAACTCATTTTGTTTATGATTAGTGCAATTGTCTGTATTATGTATGTGCACCCCTTATCATATGTACAGTGCTATGGAATGAATGGCGCTTTAATAATAAATAATAATAATAAAATAATAATACACCTCCCACAGAGGACAGCTTTTTGTTGCCTCTGGGCAGCCTGGCACACATGAACGATTACATGCTGCAGTGTCTCCCCAAAGACTGCCGATTTGCCCACATTCTAACTTGTGCTGATGACTGGGTGGCCAGGCTGCTGGATCCCCGTTAGAAGGACAACATACCGTCCTTAATTCCGTCACTCGAGTGTGATCGTAGCTGGTAGACAAGCTGCTGGTGGCATTCCCTGACAGCGGGGGCTCAGTGCAAGCCGAAGGTGAAGGAAGAGGAGGAGGAAGAGGTTGCCAACGCAGCTGGGGCACCGCCAGCACCTCAGAAGGCAGGGTTAACATGGCCGAAATGTGGAAAAACTTTGTCAGCACGCCACAACAACCAGCACCACCAGCTGATATGGAACGTCTTAGCACGAGGCAGCATTTTACCAACATGGTGGAGCAGTATGTGTGCATACACCTACACGTACTGAATGACGGGTCTGCCCCCTTCATCTTCTGGGTCTCCAAATTGGGCACATGGCCTGAGCTTGTCCTTTTTGCCTTGGAGGTGCTGGCCTGCCCTGCAGCCAGTGTATTGTCTGAACATATGTTTAGCATGGCAGGGGGCGTTGTCACAGACAAGCGTAGCCACCTGTCCACAGCCAATGTGGACAAGCTCACGTTCATTAAAATTAATTACCCCGTGCAGAATAGACCTTGTGCAGAATAGACATGTATACTGGTCTTACCCAGCCATTTTTATACTACATCGCAATTGCTCATTGTTGCATTTTTGATATTTCCCACTCTTTTTGGAATATACCCTAATAAAAAAAATTAAAACCAAAAACCAGTGTTGGCTACCTCGTTCTTCTCCACCGCTATGACCTACACTGCTACGTCCCCCGCCTCCTCAAACTCCTACTCCATATGGACCTCCACCTCATAAATCAAGATAATTTTTTTAATTTGTACGTATTTTATTTCATGTCATTTCACTAATTTGTCTGTTACATTTTTGTGTCAAATTCACATTTTTTGGGGTGTGATATACCCCTGCAGTACCTAGTAGACAGGTAAAAAAATAAATAAAAATTTGTCTGTTACATATTTGGGTGAAATTCACCAATGTTTGGGTGTGATATACCCCTGCAGTACCTAGTAGACAGGTAAAATAATTTCACTAATTTGTCTGTTACATTTTCGAGTGAAATTCACCAATTTTGGCTGTGATATACCCCTAGTAGAATAGGTAAACAAATTTCACTAATTTGTCTGTTAAATTTTGAGTGAAATTCACCAATTTTTGGCTGTGATATACCCCTGCTATACCTAGTAGATAGGTAAAAACATTTTACTAATTTTTCTGTTACATTCTTGGGTGACATTTGACCATTTTTGCCGTGATTAAACCCCTGCTCTGCATAGGTGACAGGGACATAAATTTTTAAAAATCGTCTGTTACATTGTCAGGTGACATTTTACCAATTTTGCCGTATATAAACCCCTGCTCTGCATAGGTGACAAGGAATACAATTTTAAAAATTCTTCTTTAATTGACGCGCACCCCCTCCTTTCATTCAATGCTTAAACTTTAACAACTTGTCCCACATTTGCACTTCAATAATTTGTCCCACTTTTCCACTCGATCATATTTAATTTTAAACAATTAACCTCCCTTGGATGTGGTATCCCTTTCTCACGCTCCGTCTCCAGCGTGGAACTCTGATTCGCCGCTAACCGTGATCAACATGGTAGGCTCAGAAAAGAACATTGAAAGTTGATAGAGCAGATATCCAATTGGATTGTGGACATCACGGGGACGTGCAACATGGTAGGAGCAGTAGGTGTGCACACGCCTACACGTACTGACTGATGGGTCTGCCCCATTCAACTTCTTGGTCTCCAAATTGGGCACATGGCCTGAGCTTGCCCTTTATGCCTTGGAGGTGCTGGCCTGCCCTGCAGCCAGTGTATTGTCTGAATGTTTGTTTAGCACTACTGGAGGGGGTTATCACAGGTTAGATTTCCCAATGTTTTGGGGTGTACCCTAATTTAAGAAAATAATAATAATTTAAAGCAAAAAAAACGGTGTAGTCTACCTCCTTCTCCTCCACCGCCTCTTCCAACTACTCCGCCACATCCACTGCCGCCTCAACCTCCTATTCTAGACGGACCTCATCCTCCTAGATCAAGATTTATATTTTTTATTTTTACATATTTTATGTTATTTTAAGTCATTTCTCTATCCACATTTGTTTGCAGAGCACTTGCCATGCTCTTAACTACATTTCGATGCCATTTACAGCCCTCTAGCCCTTTCCATGACATTTTTACAGCCATTTTAGTGCTCAGAAGAACTTTTTTGTGAAGTTCGGCCGAACCCGTCGAACCGAAACATCCAGGTGTCCGCTCAACTCTAGCCAGGAGTTTTATAATGTTGCCTCCTCTCAAGCCTAGGTCTACATGGTCAATTCCTCGTACTTTCAAAAGAGAAGGGTACCCCTCATGACACATTTTAAAATGTTTAGGGATTGGTTTAAGATTGACATGGTCATCATTTTCCCTCGCCTTTATTATATCCCGAATGTGTTCTCTTGCACTTATCTTTAGCTCCCTAGTGGTTAAGCCAATATCGACCTTCGGACATGGGCAAGTAACATAATGCACTACTGCTTTTGAAGGGAAAGAGATATAGTGAGTAATCTGATATATTTTAGTGTGGGTGGAGACTGTAAAATTAGTATCCCACATTATATTGGGGCATGCAATGCATTTGCCACATGGGATGCAACCCCATTTTGGTCCTTTTGCCCCAAAAGATTCTCCCATGCAAGAATAACCAGTTGTGTTTGAATAAGGTTTCCAGTTTGGGTATGGCTACCACATAGCCTACCCATACCTACAGTACAATGCCTTGCAAGCGTATCCACCCCCCATTGTGGTTCTCATGTGTTTTGCATTACAACCTTGAACTAAAATGGCTTTTAAGTTAGATTTTATGTCATGTAACTGATGAGATATTCCAAATAGTTACAGCAGAGTTAATAAAAACTCACTTAAAAAAAAAAATATATATCAATAAAAAAAAATTAGTTGTGATATGCATATGTCTGACATAAGGTCTGATCCAACCCAATAATTAGAAGGCACATAATTAGTTGAATACATTCTCCCTATGTGCAATCAAAACATCACATGATCTGTCACATGATGTTCAAATAAATACTCCTGTTCTGTAAGACCCCTGAGTGTGCAATACTACTAAGCAAGCAACATGAAGACCAACAAGCTGAAGAACAAGTTGTTGAGAAGTATATCTAGCATAAAACCATATCCACCATACTTGTTCCTAAAGTGGCAGCAAGTGTGATTCAATTCTGTTTATTTGGAGCAGATTCACAAAAGAACAAAGCAAGGGTCATGTACCCGCATATCATACATTATACATACTTCCCCCACATGGCCTCCAAAGGAAGTCAGGGAGTCAAATACAGCATCATAGGGGACATGAATTCAGTAAATATGAATCTAACTGCATTTATTATTTTAACTTAGAGTAAGTATGAACAAAAAATAGAAAAGAAAAAGAAAAGAAAGGGAAGAGGTGGGAGGGAAAGAGACATGGGGGGGGGGGGGGGGGAGGCAGGACTATACTGCCAGGGGTCCCAAGGTATTACCTAGAGATGCTTTAAAATACCATGAGGTGTACTGAAAGGGTTTAACTAATTCCCCAATCTCTACCGGGCTAAAGTGCACAGTAATAAAAGTGCGCCATTTATTGAAGAATTTGGAAGCTGAACCTTCTTTGTGCCTAGACGCCTCAATCCTCTCAAATCCCAATAGGACTTTCAAATCAGAGATCACAGCTGGAATGTCTGGCATGGCATCTATGAGCCACCTTTGAAGCAAGACTCTTTTGGCTACTAATAAAACAGAGTGCAATATGATCGGTATCTGAGTTGGGCTTTCCGGGCGTATATAATGGAAGACCAGGGCCTGGGGTTTCATGGGTAATTCCACCAACCAGTTAGTCTTGATATAATCAATCACAGTGGCCCAAAATTTGACCACCTCAGGACATGTCCATATGCCATGCCAGAAATCCGTAGCCGCCAAATTGCAATTTGGACAATGTGTGATACGGTCCGGAAACTGAGGCGAGACGGAAAATTAAAGCCAGAGATCGCCCGATGCATCATTTTAAAATCCGTTTCACGCCAAGTCTCACCTATCACGCACTGGCGTACCTTACTCCAGCCTTCCAGGATCTTCACCCCAATCTCATCATCCATGGTGATACACTCCCACTTCTAAAAAGTGTGGACACTTTGGCTTTCGTGAAATTGCCTGAAAAAGCCCTATACAACCTAGAGAGAGAAACTGTCTGGGGAGAGTAACTGAGGATCTCGTCAAAGGAATTTGTAGTCGCCTCCCTTGACAGGTCACGCAGTCTATGCGAACAGAAACCCACAATCTGCATTATATGCAGGAAATGGGAATCCGGTAGGGCGTATTTTTCCTTCAGTTCTTTTGGGGTCAGCCAACGCCTTTCCCCTTGGTGCATCAGATGTTCCGCCCTAGTCAAACCTCTAGATACCCACAGCTCAGGGGGTCTCAAACTAATTCCTGATGGAAATTCTGGATGACACCATAGCGGCATCCATTTAGAGATTGCATGGGGCAGACCTGCTGTCTTCCTGATCGCCCTCCAGGCTGCTATCGTATCTCTCAATAAAAGCGAGGATTTAATATCCCCAGGTAACGCGGCCAGGTTAGAGTGAAGGCACGATACCAAGTTCCAGGGAGCTACCAAATTTTGTTCCAATTCCCTATTAGAGAAAAGATCAGTATTATGCACCCAATCGGATATGTGACGCATAAGACATGATAAATTGTAACCCCGCACATTCGGGAATTTCACCCCTCCCTCTGGTTTCCACAACATAAGCTTCGAAAGAGAGTTACGAGGGCGCCTGCCGGACCACAAAAACGTGGTAAACGCTTTATTCAGGGCAGTGACATCAGTATGTTTCAGTAGAATCGGAAGAGTTTGGAGGGGGTAGAGCAGCTTAGAAAAACTCATTTTAATGAGCTGGCACCTTCCTAGTAGAGACAAGGGAAGTGAATGCCATTTCTGTAGTTCAGATATTATTTTCGCTATGAGGGGAGGGTAGTTCAGCGAATACAGTGACCCCGGGAGCTTCCCAATTTTAACCCCTAAGTAAGTGACATATTTCTTAACAGCAGACAAAGAAAAACCTACGTCCAGCCAAAACTACGGTGGATTAGTGGCGTGTAACTCCAGAATCTCACTTTTAGACAAATGTATTTTATACCCCGAGAAGGACCCAAAAAAGCTTAGGAACTCCATTAAGGGGCCTAAGTGTCGCTGAGGAGTTTCCATAAAAATCTGAAGATCATCAGCATATAAAGCTAGTTTGACCTCTTTCTTACCTATGGTGATACCTGAGTACAAGTCAGAGTCCTCAAAAAATCTAGCTAGAGGCTTGATGGCTAAGTCAAAGAGGAGGGGGGAGAGCGGACAGCCCTGTCTAGTTCCTCTCTGAAGGGGAAAAACCTGAGACAAGAAACCCCCCGTATGAATGCGCGCCGCTGGGCTAGAATAGAGACCCTTCAGAAAGGTATGGATATCCCCACAAATCTTGAATTTATCGAGCACCACCCCCAGCCAGTCCCATCGCAATGAATCAAAAGCTTTTTCCGCATCTAAAGCCAGCAAAATAGGGGTTGAGGCTGGCTGAGGGCGGCGCCGAACCCAATCCAAGGTCGACAATACCTTCCTGATATTGGCCCCCCCCGACCTCCCTTTAATGAAACCAACTTGGGAAGAACCTACCAGGGCGGGCATTAGTAGACTCAGTCTGTCAGACAATATTTTAGTCAAGATCTTGAGATCCTGGTTAATGAGCGAGATCGGACGGTACGAGCCTGGATCTTGTGGGTCTTTATTAGGCTTGAGTATCAATTTGATGTGGGCAACATTAACATGAACAGGAAAACTACCTGTGCATAGTAGGTGATTAAAATATTCCGTTAGCGTGGGGGCAAGATTATCTTGTAGCACTTTATAAAATTCCCCCGAGAAACCGTCAGGGCCTGGCGCCTTTCCATTATGTAGGGAGCGTATTATATGTAGTACTTCCTCAGCAGTTACCTCCGCATTCAAAGATCCCTGTTGTTCCTCAGTCAGAGAAGGCAGTTTGACGTCCAATAGAAAACGCTCGCCCTTTTCGGGATCTCCTGGAGTGTCACTGTAGAGACGCTCATAGTATTTCCCCAGCAAATCATTTATCAACTTAGGATTTGTTTGGACCACTCCCCCCTCTCCTTTCAGGGCTGTGATGACTGTAGGAGCCCTCCTGCCCCGTGCTAAGTTAGCCAACATTTTGCCTGATTTATTCCCAAATCTGAACAGATCCGTCTGGAATTCTGACCTGTGCATTGCCTCCCTTCTATCTACCCATAGTTCAAAGGTATTTCTAGCTGCAATCCAGGCCTCCTTGCACTGAGTGGTATCCACCCGGAGGAATTGAGTGTATGCCTGTCTGAGAGTTGAGCTAGCCTCCTGATATTGTTTTGCAACCACCTTGCGTAAATTACTGACATAGCTGAGAATTCGACCCCTCAGGACCGCTTTAGCAGTCTCCCAATGGGTCGAAACATCTGATGCACCTCGGGGATTATCCCCTTGAAACTCCCACCACCAACCTTGCAGTGTATCTTTAAAGTTGTCATCTTTGGCCAGAAAAGAAGGAAAGCACCACAGAAAGTCAGTTCCTCTAGGGTAAGTATCCTGCAGGGAAATGGAAATAGGTGAGTGGTCAGAAATAAGTAAGTCATGAATTTCAGCGGAGACCACCCTAGATGACATATGCAAGGGAAGGAAAAGGTAGTCAATACAAGACCATACATCGTGTGCATGTGAAAAATGGGTATATTCCCTGTCATCAGGATGTAGAGAGCGCCAGGTATCATATAATCCTGTAGAGGCTAAAAAGGGAGGTAGAACCTTGTCAGAGAGCCTTTGTGCTCTGACCATCTCCTCAGCTCTCTTCCGGTCTTCCAGAACAGATGCGACTGAGTTAAAATCACCACCCACAATTCTATTGTGAGTTCCATCCATATGCAGTCTGTTCTCCAGAAGAGGGTAAAAGGGGACGTTATTATCATTTGGGGCATATACATTATGGATACTATAAGATATTCCTCCAATCTCCACCAATAGCCTATGCCATCTGCCCTCACTGTCATGAGATTCTGATAGTATTTTACCTGAGAAATTTCTATGAAGTAAAGTGAGCACTCCAGCTTTGCGTTCTCTGGCCGAGGATCCGTATACAGAACCTACCCAGAATTTTTTCAGGCGAAAGAAATCTTTATCCTCCAAGTGCGTCTCTTGCAGGAGAACCACATCAGGTTGAAGACGCTTCGGGTGGCGCAAAATCTTGGACCGCTTTTGTGGGGAGCGTAAACACTTGACATTCCAGGAGATGATTCGCATTTCAGCTCTGGTGTGCACGGATCCCGGACAGAGAAAGCCAAGGGAGAAGGGAGGAGGGAAGGAAAAAGGAGGGAGGGAAAGAGAACAAAAAAGCAAAAGACAAAACCAATATAAGTATAACCAAAAAACACTGCCTGGATGTGTGGCAGCAGACAATAATCCGCTAGGCAGGATACGACTAGATGGTGTCAGCCGTCACTTAAACTAGTTATAGACTTTCCTTTTTTCCGCCATGGCAGAGCTCTTGCATACCTGGCCTAAGCAATGGCAATCAGCACGACTGAACAATAAAAGGCCCCTAACATGGAGCATAAAGCAGAATAACATACATCCCTAATCTGGAACGGTTGAGCAGCACTAGCAAATACTACCCCTCAGGAACGAGTCCCAACCACATTTTGAGTTAAGGAGTATCGGCGCCCCCTTCTGGAGGGCCTTTCGGGGCCATTGCGCGAACGGTCATTCCCTCGACGAACAGCTGGTTCCAATGAGTCCCTAAGAGTGGGCCTCCGAGGAGAAAGGGGGACATCATGCGGCTCTGAGTCCACAATCTCATCCAAGGCCTCCTCTGCCTCAGAAGGTGATCTAAAGGTAATAGTCCCTCCGTGTGCTCTGTGGATCTTCAGAATCGCAGGGAAAAGAAGTTGAAACCTGACGTCTCTTTGGTAAAGTGCAGTGCAGACTGGGCTGAAAGCCTTGCGTTTTTTCACCACCTTCGGCCGAGAAATCCTCAAACAATAAGATTTTGTGGCCCCTGATGGTTATCTGATGCCGTCTCCTACGAAAACTGCTGAAGTAGAGCCACCTTATCATTAAAGTCCAGCAATTTAAAAATAACTTGGCGAGGCTGTCCATCCCCGCCGCGGGGAGACTCCGAGTCAGAGTCCCTAGTGGCGCTTCTTTCCGGGCCAATCCTGTGGGCCCGCTCCACCCGACAGAAATTTTTTAAGCCCAGGGCCTCAGGCAATTCTTTTTCACATACATTCAAAAGGTCCGGTTGTTTAATGGACTCAGGCAGGCCTACCACCCTCAGGTTGTTGCGGCGGGACCTGTTTTCAAGGTCATCCACTTTAAACCGCAGGTACTCCAGGGCATGCTGTTGAGATTTCAGAGTAGATTCAGTGTCCCCTGCTTGCTGCTGCAAGGAACGCAGCTCTTTCTCCAGGGCCCCCACTTGTATGCTGGTCTGATTTACTTCTCCTCTCAGGGAGTTAAAGGAGGCCATTATGGTTGTCTCCAGGATTTTCTGAATATCCGGCATTATACGCATTGCCACTTCAATGGCTAACTGTTTATAATCCAATGGGACCGAGCCACCCAAGGGGTATCCCTCACCCTGAGAACTTTGGGAGCCCTCCTCCCGGAATATCAGTGGCTGAGTGTCCGCCATTTTTGCCGCGCTCTGTGAGGCTGCTAGCTGCGCACCTGTAATCTTCTGCCCACTACGGAGGAGATATCTTTCCATCAGCTCCTCGGTGCTGTTAGGTGGTGTCAGTCGGGCGTCTCTCAGGGCTGAAAAGCAGGTTCCTGCGCTGCAAAATGAAGAAGGTGTTCGGCGATATGCAGGAGCTCCGTGCACTGCGTCCTGACATGGCGGCGCCGGAAGCGGAAGTCTCCGTGTCAGTTCTATTACTATTTGTATATAACCTTGCCACGTGGCTCCTACACTGAACTGTGATTTATAAAACATATGACGAGAGGAGAGCTAAGCTGTGGATTCATTGTTTTCATGATGATGATTAACATGATCACTGGCAGACAATACTAAATATTAAAAGCTCTGACATCTCCTTAAATAATAAAGTACTTAACCAATCAATGACTTTCTGCTCTATAAATGCTGATACTACAACTATATTTGTGTAAAACTTTTTTTTTCTATTTTAAGTTTTTACAACTTTTGTTTTCAGCACATTTTCACGGAATACTGACCTAAATTGAAAGTGAAGAGAGCAGGCAGCTGTCCGGCCATCATTGCTCTGTTAACAGTTAGGATGGAGACTTTTTAATCCCCTTGGATTTTATATCTACCAAAACAGCTTGGGCCCATCAGCAAATTGCAGTGGCATATGGTCCAGGTTTATGAGTAATCTGGCACACGCTTAAGGCAAGGACGTCATCGTTCAACAAATGTAAGAAAAAAGAAATCACAAAAATATACATATCTACATATGTAAAATATTGTGCATGCTATTTTAAAAAAAACTATATTTTCCTATGGAAGTGACATCTGTGTTGTACAAATTTTCCTTTCTGATTAATATTAACTGTTATAAGATATATAAATATAACTGTGGCTGTGATTGTGCAAATATTTTTTTCTAAATGCAGCGTTCATTAAGAGATTTAAATACTTTAATGCTGTTTGTCCTTTCTCCCATGACCACCCATCCCCCATATTCTCAGATAATTGCTCTTCTGTTTGTTGATTTATAGAATATTAATAACATGATTATTGTGTTTGTTTTATTTTATAGCATGGTAAAGAATTATAGTAACTTTATATCTAGGAATATATTATAGGCTTACTATGGAGTTAATTATACAGTGGTATTTTTAGTTATTATTTCAATGGTCACATGCAATTAAATATTAATGTTTTTTGTTTTTTTCTGTTTTGAGCTCAAATATTTATTGTAGACTTCCTTGGTCTTTTGAAATTAAAAATTAGAAAAGCTTTTATATTTGTTCCATAATTAAAACTGTAACTTGCAGTAATATTTGCAGTTTTCTTTGAAATTTCTCTCATTATATAAAGGATAATCCCTCCACATATGCCTGAATAGGATTACTATGATCAGACTCCCAGCAACTTTGGCTTAGGTTCTATTCACGTTGTTCCTGTAGCAATCTCTGCTCCAGAACACTAGGTGAAGAGATAGAAGAGGGCCTAGCCTGAGAGCTGTGATAATCGCACCTGTTCTAACTCCTTTTGGGGGTTACAATACCTCCTTGGGGAGAGAGCGCCTTAATCAGCATGAGGAGATTTATAGGCCATTGATGCTCCTCTTGAATTCTGGGAAGATGTACTAACTCCTGACATGGAGCAGAGAGGCTTGAGGAGGCATGGCTTAAGAGCCAATTGGTAAGATTTGTGCTCTACTTAAATCCTGTTATGATATTGTTCAATGCCAGTTATTGTACTTTTAAAACCAGTTTCTGTGTGTGCTAGATACCTCTGTGCAAATTCTTGTGTTTTTGCCCCAATTGTTAAACGAATCTCACTTTGCCTTCTCTTTTCTTGCTGTATTTGACCTCAAACTGTTTAGTGATCATTCTCCTGCCTTTTTGTCTCTGTACATTTGTCTTTCTTGGTTTTGATTTTTTTTTTTTCTGTTATTGTATAGTTATTGTATAGTGTTTTTTGATGTTTGACTGCTCTATTTTTATCCCTGGATACTCTGCCTGCTTGCAGCTACCCAGAGAATGCAGGATAGGATCCCATGCTATCTGCAGAGTTTGCTCAGAGTTAGTTACATTCCTTAGAAGGGTCTCCTCTATCGGAATGGCTATTTGCTGTAGGCAAGCGACCTGTGGTGATAGGGTGTCACAGGCAAGTTTGTCAGCTTTTTCAAAACCGAATAGCTAGCATCACTTTTTTCTAGACATCGAAAGCATTGTAACCGTAAAACTAATTTGATGGTCCCCATTATGATACGTTATTGCTATAGAATGGAAGCCATGACAGTAGCATGAAAAGGTTTACATAATCATCCATTAACCATGTAGTCCAAACTAGTGTTCCTTGCATATATGAGATGATTGCCAATGGTTTTATAGCAATCATTTAAACATCAACATATCTTATTTTTCAGAAGGGGTTATCTAGTTGGGAATAAACCATTTAAGTCAATGGGGAGCAGGCACAAAAACATCTGTTTCTCCCAAACTACAGGTTGTAATCCTAGTAAGCGTTCATTACATTTTGGGCCAGTAAGTGATGAGTGACTGTTTGTCCTGCCATGTAGACACAGACTTGGACCTATAAACTGGTATATTGGGCAACAAGTAGTGCAGAGAGGAGTCTGAGGCAGCATTTTAACTCAGTGTTATGAAGTAAGTTGTCCTCCTGTGTGATTAGGACAGGTTTTATGTGTACTAATAGG
The DNA here is from genome assembly GCF_014858855.1 of Bufo gargarizans. Lineage (NCBI taxonomy): Eukaryota > Metazoa > Chordata > Amphibia > Anura > Bufonidae > Bufo > Bufo gargarizans. The sequence goes on from NC_058080.1 coordinate 300,367,703, forward strand.
ACAGTGGACATTTTATTTTTCCTAATTGCTCCCTAGACAAAACAATCCTTTTTAAATAATGAAAGGTATTTGGGAATATATTTATAATAAAGTAATATTTAAGTATTTTTGTTTTTTATTCCTGGAGAACCACTTTAATGGGCTGTTTATCACTTTGGATGGTTCCTTTGGGATAATGAGTGGGAGGGGCAAAGAGTTGTTTTTTATGTCTCTTTAATGTAAAAATTAAAATCAATAAAAATGCCTGAGATTTTAAAAAGTTTGGAATCTCATAACTGAACAAAATGTTACCGATAGGCCTTGTTCATTTCAAAATAAAACAGCTGTACCATCAACTATTGGTTTTATTATTTAACTAGCAATGTTAAATAAGGTATTTTCCTGAATAGGAAAAAAAAAATCTGAGAAAATTAAACTTATTACTTTCAGTGTAATTCCCTCTTGACTTCACACACTTAGGGCTCATTCAGACGAGTGTGTTTTGCAGTCCACAAACTGTAAATCCGGTTTTTGTATTTTGTGGAACTCACAGGTTCAACGCTATATAGAAATGCCTAGTCTTGTCTGTGCTTCTGGACAAGTATAGGACATGCTCTATATTCTTTGCGGGGCCGTGGAACGGATCTATGGAGGCGGACAGCACATTGCGCTTTTGCTGCCCTATTGAAATGAATAGGTCAGCAACTGTACATACGGCCATCTGAATAAGCTCCTATTCCACTTATTCCAGTGATTGGATGCACTCAGAATAGTTGGAGACTTCTTGCTGCTGCAGGAACCCTGTTACTGACTCTTTGACTGCATTATCATCAATTGTTGACCATGCAGAAATTTCTTCAGGTTCCAAAAGAGAAAGTAATCACTGGGAGCCAGATCTTGACTATAGGGTGGATGTTTAAGCTCCATGAAACCGCATTCCTTGATAGAAGCTTGTGAGACTTGCGAGACTTGTGAGCTGGTGCATTGTCATGAAGCAGCAACACACCTGCCGATAACTTCACACAGCGTTTCTCTTTGATCGTCTTATATAATGATTTCATTGTTGAATCATAGGTGTCTCCAGTAATAATTGTCTTGGTGGCATGAATTCTAGTGATAAAACACTTTATGTATCTCAAAAAACTGCTGCCATGATCTTTTCAGCTGACTACTTTAACAAAAATTTCTTTGGAGTTGATGACTAGTGTTGATTGAGCACCAAAGTGCTCGAGTCTTCAGGTTCTCGGGTCGAACACCTCGGGTTGCTTGGGTGCTTTACCGAGCACAGTGAAAGTCAATGGGAGAGCCCGAGCATTAAACCAGGCACCCCCTGCTCTGAAGAGGGGAGGGTGTCTGGTTCATAGCAAAAGGTCAGAAATTGATAAAAACACCACTGGAATTGTTTGGGAACAGCATGGGGAGGATGTCTGGATGCATCTTGGATGCCCAGGTAGCTGCTGGGAACGATGTTGTCCGAGTAGTACACCACTTTTACAAACTGACACTAATACGCACAAAATCGAAGATAAAATCGATTTTAGAGGAAAAATTGTTAGGAAACATTCTTTCTTGTATATAAAGTGCAAGTGCTGCCAAAAATTACAAGGAAGAGGCACTCCGATACAATCTGTATATCACATAATGGAGAGCCTCATTCACATTGTGGTACAATTGTTCAGGCAGTGGGACTACTGCACTCATAAAGCCTATAATCTAAGTGAAAGGGCTTCCAAAAATTGCAAGGAACCGGCACTCTAATACACCCTTTATTACACATAAAGAAGGTCATCATACACCCTTGAAAAATTATGATTGATGACCTGCTGGTGACCCTCAAAAACATTAGGAGCAAGGGCCTGCTGGCGACCCTCTAAAACATTACAGACGAGGGCCTGCTGCTGAGCTGACCATCTAAAACATTAGGGGTGAGAGTTTGCTGCAGAGCTGACTCACTTAAACATTAGGGGCGAGTGCCTGCTGCTGATCTGAGCATCGAAAAAATTATGGGTGAGTGCCTACTGGTGAGCTGACCCTCAAAAGCATTATATATGAGGGCCTGCAGGTGAGATGACCCTCTAAAAGATTGTAGGTGAGGGCCTGCTGGTGAGCTGACCCTCAAAAACATTATATGCGAGGGCCTGCAGGTGAGCTGACCCTCAAAAACATTTTATAAGCGAGGGCCTGCTGGTGAACTGATCCCCTAAAAGATTGTAGGTGAGGGCCTGCTGGTGAGCTGACCCTCAAAAACATTATATGCGAGGGCCTGCAGGTGAGCTGACCCTCAAAAACATTATATGCGAGGGCCTGCAGGTGAGCTGACCCTCAAAAACATTTTATAAGCGAGGGCCTGCTGGTGAACTGATCCCCTAAAAGATTGTAGGTGAGGGCCTGCTGGTGAGCTGACCCTCAAAAACATTATATGCGAGGGCCTGCAGGTGAGCTGACCCTCAAAAACATTATATGCGAGGGCCTGCAGGTGAGCTGACCCTCAAAAACATTTTATAAGCGAGGGCCTGCTGGTGAGCTGATCCCCTAAAAGATTGTAGATGAGGGCCTGCTGGTGAGCTGACCCTCTAAAACATTATATGTGAGGGCCTGCAGGTGAACTGGCTCTCTTATAGATTGTAGGTTAGGGCCTGCTGGTGAGCTGACCCTTTAAAATATTATATGCGAGGGTCTGCAGGTGAGCTGACCCTCTACAACATTTGGAGCGAGGGCAGACTACTAGGCATGTTGATATGATGGAAGAAGAGGAGGAGGAGGACGAGAAAAGGAAGATTGAACCATATACCCTTGTTTGTGGTGAAAAGGGCACATGGGAATACAGTGTATTCAGTACATTATAAAAAACACATTTTAATTGCCTTTATATTCAGCCACTTTCCTGGAGTAGAGAAGTCAGGGGCAATCCAGGCCTTGTTCATTTTTATAAGAGTCAACCTGTCAGCATTTTCAGTTGACAGCCTGATGCGCTTATCAGTTATTATGCCCCCAGCAGCACTAAATACCCGCTCTGACAAAATGCTGGCGGCAGGGCAGGCCAGCACCTCCAAGGTGTAGAGCGCCAGTTTTTGCCACGTGTTCACCTCTGACATCCAGTAGTTGCAAAGCACAGAAGTGGAGGATGCTGAGACGGTCTGCTACGTACTCCTTCACCATCTTCCAAAATGTTTCCCGCCTTGTGACAGTAGGCTGTGTATCAGGGTGAGGGTGCTGGCGGGATGTCATGAAACTGTCCCAGGCTTTGGAGAGTATTGCCCTGCCTCTGTTGGAACTGCTGTGTGTTCCCCTCGTCTCCCCTCCTCGGTTGCCAAAGGACCTACGTACTCTGCCGCCAGCGTTTTCAGCTTGAAATTTTTGGAGCAATTTTTCCACAGGAACCTTATGGTATTGCACTATTTTGCTCGTCCTATCCACCACAGGAAGGAGAGATGAGAAGTAGTCTTTCTTGCGGGGGTTGAGAAGGGTGAACAACCAGAAATTGGTAAAGTGCGTGGTGTTGTACTTTTCCATAAGTGTAAACAGTTATATCTACTTATTTTAATTATAATGGGTATTCATTGCCTTTAAGAGCAATGTGCAAACCGGATTCCAAAAAAGTTGGGACACTAAACAAATTGTGAATAAAAACTAAATGCAATGATGTGGAGATGGCAAATGTCAATATTTTATTTGTAATAGAACGTAGATGACAGATCAAACGTTTAATCCGAGTAAATATATCATTTTAAAGGAAAAATACGTTGATTCAAATTTTCACGTTGTCAACAAATCCCCAAAAAGTTGGGACAAGTAGCAATAAGAGGCTGGAAAAAGTAAATTTGAGCATAACAAAGAGCTGGAAGACCAATTATGATTGGGTATAAAAAGAACTTCTCAGAGTGGCAGTGTCTCTCAGAAGCCAAGATGGGTAGAGGATCACCAATTCCCACAATGTTGCGCAGAAAGATAGTGGAGCAATATCAGAAAGGTGTTACCCAGCGAAAAATTGCAAAGACTTTGCATCTATCATCATCAACTGTGCATAACATCATCCGAAGATTCAGAGACTCTAGAACAATCTCTGTGCGTAAGGGTCAAGGCCGTAAAACCATACTGGATGCCCGTGATCTCCGGGACCTTAAACGACACTGCACCACAAACATGAATGCTACTGTAAAGGAAATCACAGAATGGGCTCAGGAATACTTCCAGAAACCATTGTCAGTGAACACAATCCACCGTGCCATCCGCCGTTGCCAGCTGAAACTCTACAGTGCAAAGAAGAAGCAATTTCTAAGCAAGATCCAAAAGCTCAGGCGTTTTCACTGGGCCAGGGATCATTTAAAATGGAGTGTGGCAAAATGGAAGACTGTTCTGTGGTCAGAAGAGTCACGATTCGAAGTTCTTTTTGGAAATCTGGGACGCCATGTCATCCAGACCAAAGAGGACAAGGACAACCCAAGTTGTTATCAACGCTCAGTTCAGAAGCCTGCATCTCTGATGGTATGGGGTTGCATGAGTGCGTGTGGCATGGGCAGCTTGCATGTCTGGAAAGGCACCATCAATGCAGAAAAATATATTCAGGTTCTAGAACAACATATGCTCCCATCCAGACGTCATCTCTTTCAGGGAAGACCCTGCATTTTTCAACAAGATAATGCCAGACCACATTCTGCATCAATCACAACATCATGGCTGCGTAGGAGAAGGATCTGGGTACTGAAATGGCCAGTCTGCAGTCCAGATCTTTCACCTATAGAGAACATTTGGCGCATCATAAAGAGGAAGGTGCAACAAAGAAGGCCCAAGACGATTGAACAGTTAGAGGCCTGTATTAGACAATAATGGGAGAGCATTCCTATTTCTAAACTTGAGAAACTGGTCTCCTCGGTCCCCAGACGTCTGAGTGTTGTAAGAAGAAGGAGAGATGCCACACAGTGGTGAAAATGGCTTTGTCCCAACTTTTTGGGGATTTGTTGATGCCATGAAATTCTGATTCAACATATTTTTCCCTTAAAATGGTACATTTTCTCAGTTTAAACTTTTGTTCCGTGATTTATGTTCTATTCTGAATAAAATATTAGAAGTTGGCACCTCCACATCATTGCATTCAGTTTTTATTCACGATTTGTATAGTATCCCAACTTTTTTGGAATCCGGTTTGTAGATTTATATTCACTATTTTGCATGGATTTTTATGTAGGCTTAAGTAAGTCCATGGAAAGATTACTGGGCCGCTCAAAGAGCTAGTGTTATTATAACAATCTATTATATATTTAGACAGTTAGAAGATACACAACACCTGCAGATTTAGCGGTTTCATTATATTTCTTATCTGAACATGAATTCCACAATGTGAGAATTATCTAGATGTTCCTCAAAGTATACATTCATGTATCAAAGTTTGTCCCTCGGCTCGAAGACAAAACCTCCAGATGTCAGAGGTGTGTAGTATTGAAAATATCAGGCATGTCCGAGTTAACCCTTAATGGTATGATGCTTATAGCTTATACAACAGTGCCACCTAGATATGAACAGTTAATACTACACCAGTAGCAAAAGTGCATTCTGGGTACTATTATGACGTCACATTCCTTATCAATGCACACGCCTATCCAACAATGATTGGAAAGTTCCAAACTAGGAAGATGTGTTCATCTGATAAGTTTTGGGTTAAGAAACCAGATACCAAAAAGAAAAAAAAAAAAGAAAGACAAAAAAAAAAAAGACAGAAAGGGAGATCTTTGGAGAAAGATTTGGATTATCAGAAAAACTCTTGAGAGCTGACTGCCCCAAGACTCTGCACATCACTTGACCCTTGGGTAATGTATATTTTTGTTTTATGTAGTATTGATATAAATCAATTGGCTTGATACTTAGCCAGATACCTGCTCATTTGCGGACGTGTAACGTTAGTTGCTACATCAATATTTTCGCATGATTTTAGTTACGATGCATATAACTGAATAAAGGGGGTAATATTGGAGAAACGTATGACGTACAGCGGCTCACCCCTGTTGCGTATGGGTAGGTGCTCACCCTCAGGTCCTACCCTCAGGACCCAGATGAGATAGTGGAAAATAAGAGAAATGAGGGGGCACACTCAAGAGGGATCACTGGATAAAGTGTAGATAATTGTGTTTATTAATATTTTAAGAACATACCCTTAAAAACATTAAAATATACGTAAGAAAACAAAAGGTGCAAAATTTCACTGGTAATAATAATAATAATCTCAGTGAGAGTTCTTTCCACAGGGGTGTAGGATTAAGGCCTGTGACGTTAGAGCAAAGGTGTCAGCCCTATGGCTCAGTCCTAGTGGAGCGCTGATGATGTTAATGTCTCTTTATCCAATATGCTGAGTATGCAGCAGTGTGTATCAAATTGGAGACTATGCTCCCGTACTTTAACAAGATGTATGGCAAGTTGGAGACTATGCTCCCGTACTTACAGTCTCTTGTCGCTTGCGGTATTTCCGATCACCCCTCCTGGCTGAATCCTCACAGCATTGATGTTTTGGGTTGCCGTACACTCGCAGCATCCCGTGCGGTGTGTTCGGTCAAAACGTGGCGTCCCACGTGACCTAGTAGTTTAGGGTGCCGGCTAGACGCTGAGCTGACGTCACTGGATTGACATTGCACTGACGTCAGTAACGTGCGACTCGTGCTCCGATTTGATGCAGGAGAAAGATCTCGTATAGCGATGTCTTTAAAGTATAGATGTTTCTTGTTTTTTTCTTTTTTTCTTCTTGGAATCCACGCTCACTCTGTCTCTGCCAGACGCGTTTCTGGGTCATACACCCCTTCCTCAGTGGCCAACTGAGTGAGTGGATTCTCACTCCTTATATATGGGTTTTGATTTTTCCCACAATCCTACTTTTTAGGGTTTCTCCCAATATGTGGGATGGATTACATTGTTATTTGCTTATATCGCTGTTTACAGCGTGAAACATGAATTAAATGAAAATTAAAACCATAAATAACATCCCCTACATATAATACCAATAAAAACCAGTGTATTACTGTTCTGTGGCGGCAGCAGGGAGCGCACGGCATCATACCAACCAATGACGCTGTGCGCTCCAGCACTCAGCAGGAATCCAGGCCGCGGTTCCACGGACCGCTCACGGCCGTGAACAATGGCCGTGTGCATTCGGCCTGACTCTCAATCTCCTTATCCTCTTTCTCCTCTTCTGCCCATCCACGATGAACAGATTGAATTAAACTTCCATGGGTACTACCCTCTGTAGCGGAGGCAGCCGTCTCCTGCTCCTCCTCCTCCTTATCATCATTCAATTTGCACTGAGAAGACGAACTGAGGGTGGTCTGGCTATCATTCTGTGTAATGTCTTCCCCCATTTCTACCTCTTTCACATGCAAAACGTTGGTCTTAATTGTGAGCACCGAGCGTTTGAGTAGACACAGAAGTGGGATGGTGACGCTGATAATAGCGTTATCGGCACTCACCATCTATGTTGATTCCTCAAAGTTTCTTAAAGGGAACCTGTCACCTAAAAAATGCATCTACAACCGCCAGCAGTACCTCGTAGTAGCCCACAGCCTATTAATAATCATATTTCATCCTGTTGTCCGATGCTGCTTAAGTTTAAAAAATGCAATTTTATTCTCCTTCAGCACTTTAGTGCCGGCCAGCGTGAAGTAAAGGGGGCAGCAGCCTCCTTGCGTCAAGTCAAGGTAACCACGCCCCCTAACCGTTCCCTCTTACCTGAGAGTGACAGCCTGTAGTGTGACCTTGATTCCCCAAGTTTTAGGCATGCGCATTGCGCCGCTGAAACGCGGCTAACAGCGGCAGTAGAAGATGGGATAGCGCATTACTGCAGAGCGCACCGTGCATGCTCGAGACTTGGGGAATCGCGGCCGCATTGGAGGCTGTTACTCTCAGGCAAGAGGGGACGTTAGGGGGCGTGGTTACCTTGACTTCAAGCTAGCCGGCACTAAGGCGCTGATGGAGAATAAAACTGCATTTTTTGAACTTACGCAGCATCGGACAACAGGATGAAATATATGATTATTAACAGGCTGGGGGCTACTATGAGGTACTTCTGCTGGGTGTAGATGCATTTTTGAGGTGACAGGTTCCCTTTAAAACTTCACAGAGGTCAGACATCCATGCCCACTTGTCGCTTGTGAAGAGTGGAAGCTGACTGGAAAGGTGACAACCATGTTGCAGCTGGTATTCCACTACTGCCCTCTGCTTCTCACAAAGCCTGGCCAACATGTGGAACGTCAGTTGGTGAGCTGGCAATTGTAATCGCTGCTGCAGCATTGACAGACCGGCGGAAGCTGTCGATGACTTGTGGAAATGGGCACACACGCGGTGCAGCTTCACCAGTAGCTAAGGCAAATTGGGGTATGTTTTGAGAAACCGCAGAGCCACTAAGTTTAAGACGTGGGCTAGGCATGGGATGTGTGTGAGCTTCGCAAACTCCAAAGCCGCCACCAAGTTATGGCCATTATCAGACACAACCATGCCTGGTTCTAGGTTGAGTGGCGATAGCCCAGCTCCGTCTGGTCTCTTATCCCCTGCCACAGCTCTGCGGCGGTGTGCTGTATGTTACCTTAGCAGATCAGCTTAAGCGCGGCCTGTTTACGCATCCCCACTGCAGTGCTACACTGCTTCCAGCGATCGACTGATGGCTGACTGGTGCTGCAAGAGGATAATTCTGAGGTAGAAGTGGAGGCGTAGGAGAAGTGGGGGTTGGAGCCACTAAAGTAGGTGGTGGCGGAAACCCTGATGAAATTAGGGCCCGCAATCCTTGGCGTCGGTAGCCCCTGTGCCATCCCAGGGTACGACTCGCTCCCGGCCTCCAAAACGTTTACCCAGTGTGCCATCCGGGAAATGTAGCGTGCCTGGCTGAAAGCACCAGACCATGTGTCAGTGGTTAAGTGAACCTTCCCAGTAACTGCGTTGGTCAGGGCACGAGTGATGTTACTGGACACATGCTGGTAAAAGGCAGACACAGCACACCATGAAAAATAGTGGCGGCTGGGGACTGCGTAACGAGAGACGGCTGCCGACATCAGGCATCAGTGCCCACAAGCCTAAATGGCAACATTTCATGGCCAGTAATTTGGAAAGTTGCGCATTTAGTGCTATGAAGAAATCACAGAAGGGACATAATCCTGTCCAGGGAAAATTCTGCCAGATAACAGGAGCAACATGACAGTTATTAAGATGATAACGGATAAGCAAATCGCTGATGACTAAATCATGAGGTTAGTTTGTGCTCCATCTATTGATAACCAAATACATGCCCAACATAGATCTTATGCCACAAGTCTCCTCTATTGTTCCTGATATTAGACCCATAGACACACACCAAAAATAAACTCCATCAACAGATAAATACAGACATAATGCCGATGGACCTATTCGTGCAGTCTAAATAATGCCAGAATATACTGGATAAGAAAAATTGGCCTTTAATCCCGACCTTGCCAGCATATCCTGGCCATGAGACGCCTGGGGCAAAAAAATGCCTCCTAATTAAACATTTGGTACTATGGCCTGTGAGTGGGTGGATATTTGCGCTTGCATTCAAATGCCTAGGGTAAGGACAGTTGTACGCTGGCCTGGGACATGGAAATGGATGTGGTCGCTGATGGTGCTTGTGAAGGTCAAGGTGCAGGGCGGGAGGCATCCGGGCCTACATCTTGGACAGGGCATTGGCAAGCACGTAACACAAGGGAAGAGGAGGCAGTGGTGTGACCCGCAGACACAGATTGTGGATCCAGGCGTTTGGCACGCCTATTACGGTGCTTTGATGACATGTGGCGATCATGCTGGTGGTGGTGAGATTGCTAGTGTTCACGCCCCTGCTCATTTTTGTATGGTGCAGGTTGCAAATTACAATTCTTTTGTCGTCCGCACTTTCCTCAAAAAGGCGCCAGACTGCGGAACACTTACCCCTTGGAAAGGGAGATTGCTGCAAGGGGGTGCTCCAGGGAACAGTTGCGGGCCAGTTTGGTGTGGCCCGCCTTCTCCCTTTTGCCACCCCACTGCCTCTTCCAGACTGTTGTGGTGCAGCAGATACCTCCCCTTCTGTACTGCTGTCCTCGCTCGGCTTCCCACCTTCCCAGGTTGGGTCAGTGACTTCATCGTCCACCACCTCCTCTTCCTCACTCTGCTCATCCTCCTGACTTGTCATAACAACAACCTCAGTTATTGACAACTGTGTCTCATCCTCATCATTAACCTCTTGAAACACTAATTGCTGTTGACTTAATGGCAACTGTGTCTCATCATCATCATCCACCTGGTGAAACACTAATTGCTGTTCCCCACCGTCATCTTCTTGTGACTGTGGATGCTCAAGAGTTTGAGAATCAGGGCACAAGATTTCATGTCCCTCTTCAAGTGGGCTTGTCGAGAGGCCCAAATGAAGGAATGGCGCTGAAAAGAGCTCCTCGGAATATCCGAGTGTGGGATCACTTGTTTGGCAAGACTCTCCATGGTGGGAGGAAGGAGGATCAAGGTGAGGATTGTGTTGACCAGACTCTTGGCTACTGAGACTGGACTTGGTGAAAGACAGGGTGGTGCATAACTGACTGGAAGCATTATCTGCTGCAATCCAACTGACCACCTGGTTGCACTGGTCTGACTTTGAGAGCGTTGTCCTGTGCTGCCCTGCAAACTGGGACATGAAGCTAGGTATAGTGGATGATTTCTTTTCATTTTCTCTGGCAGCAGGCACAGTTTCAACGTGCCCAGAGCCACGGCCTCTGTAGTTTCTCCTCCTGAGCTGTAGAGGGAGCTAGGGAACCCCCTGGTAGATATAGTTAGGCCCAGACAGGAAGAGGGAGTTCAGTCTAGTCCAGGAGGCTAAGCAGGTTCAGTCTAGCCTACCTGAAGTCCTGAGTAAGTGAAGCTCAGAGGTTAATCCAGGAGAGGAGTTTCCTCCGGAGTTATCCTGCACCCTGCAGAGTCCATAGCAGTGCTGATCCTATCCAGCCAAGTTGTATGTCCAGACATGTCTCCACCTGCACAGATAAACTCAGATCTCTAACACTGACAGAACATGCTGGGGTAGATAACGTATTGAACACCCCTCATACAATTGTAATGCTGTTTTAGGAAAACCTGATAATATATGGTTGAAACATGTTTTTTAGCAATGCAAACATGAAACAATATAATTCAAGCTGTAAAATAACACACCACAAAAAACCATACACATTAACTCATTGAACTCTAGGGTTTACTGAAGAACTTACTATTCTGAACATTAAGTTTTATCAGAATTTTTATATTTATTCACAAATAAAGCATGCAACTATTGATTAGGAAAAAAAAATACATTAATCAAAATTTTTCTATCACATGCTATTATATGTTCAGTTTATGGCTGCACACTAGAGATGAGGGAATTTCTTGAAAGTCATCTCGGGTCCGATTCAAATTAATCAGTTAAAACATTTGATTCAAATCCGAAAGTGCTTTTGATTTTTCACTTCCTATCTTCCTGGAGCAATAACTTTTTTTATTTTTCCATTCACATAGCCATATGAGGACTTGTTTTTTGCAGAACAAATTGGACTTTCTAATAGCACCATAATTTTTTTTTCCAAATGGGCTGGAATTGAAAAAAAATAATAATTCTGCCACAGTTTTTTATGAGTTTTGTTTCTACGGTGTTCACTATGCAGTTAAACTGACTTGTGCTCTTCATTTTAATACTGAAAAGAGATAAATACGTCAGAATTTTTTTTCTTTTCTTTTCATCGCTATATTTTTACTTTTTTATAGTTATACTTATGGAACTGTGTGAGGGCTTATTTTTTGGTGGGACAATCTTTAGTTTTTAATAATACCATTTTGTAGAGTGTGTACTATTTTTGATCACTTTTTATTCAATTGTTTTGAGAGTTAAAGTGATGAAAAAAAATGGTGATTTGGCCATTTTAAAAATTTTTCCGCTACATCATTCACCATATGAGATACATTTTTTTTATATTTCAATAGTATGGGCATTTTCACATGCAGAAATGTTATTTTTTTATTGTTTATTTTGATTTTGGGGAAAGCATGGTGATTTTAATTTTTATATTTGTTTAACTTTTTGTTACTTTTTATTATGTCCTCAAGTGGACCCCAACTTGAAAGATGCAATTTGTATAGAGTAATACAATTTTCTTCCTTATCCTATATAGAAATTGTTATATTAGAATTCAGTCCAGCCACCTCGAGGCCTGTATTGTAATATGCAAGAAATAAGCCTAAAAGCCTAGAACAGACTCTGGATCATTACCTGCCACTGATCAGTTACCGCTGATCGTGGACGTTAGTGTCACAACCAGACAGCTGAGAAGCTCTGACAGAGGCCTTTCAGAACCTCCTCCTTGAGTTTCTGTGTTGTGGTATTCAGCTCCTCCTCTCGTCAGCCTCTCTCAGCTGTCATGTGTTGGACTAATTGTTTCCCTTTAAATTCTTCCCCAGAAGGCTTTTCTGGGCGGCTTATACTACTTCCTGGAGTGTGTGTGCACGCTGACTCTGTCCTCCTGTTTGCTTCAAAGCTAAGTGTTGTACCTTTATCTGTTATTATCTGTTTGCTGGATCCCAGGTGACCCTGACTCCCTCCGTATCTTGTGTAGGGAAGCCGGTGGTCGTGTCCCCTCACTATTGTAGGGTGCTCAGGGCTTTATAGTCAAGGTTCGTGGATATGCAAACCTCCACCATTCGGATCTTTGCATAGGCTGAGCAGCCAGGGAAAGTGCCAGGTCTTCTGCAGGGGTCTCCCTTGGTTCCTTAGTTTTTGGATCCAGCGAGTCGTTTATACATGTTGCTTTGCCTTGTTTCCTGTACACCGTCCGTGACATTATAAGCCGCCATAACCGTCTCAAGCATGGATCCGGTTTCACTTTTGGCTGAACGCTTCCAGGGTCTTTCATTGGAGGTAGCTGATCTCCGTAAGACTTTTTCTCAGCTTCAAGTGACCGGTTCAGCTTGCGTTCATGGAGTTTGTTCTGAGCCTAAGATCTCGCTCCCGGATACGTTCTCCGGGGGTAGTGAGAATTTTGTGCGTTTTAGAGAGGCTTGCAAACTCCATTTTCGCCTTCTTCCCCACTCCTCTGGTGATGAGGAACGGAGGGTGGGGATCATTATATCGCTGCTCAGAGGTAACGCTCAGTCCTGGGCCTTTTCGCTGCCGGAGGGGGCACGGCCTCTCCGTTCAGTGGATGAATTCTTTTTAGCCCTGGGTCAGATATATGATGATCCGGATCGTATTGCTCTGGCTGAGTCTAAACTACGTCTATTATGCCAGGGTAAACAATCCGCAGAAATATACTGCTCAGAATTTCGGAGATGGGCAGTTGATACTGGTTGGAATGATGCTGCGCTCCGAAGTCAATTTTGCCATGGTCTTTCAGAGGGATTGAAAGATGCATTTGCCTTTCATGAGAGGCCTATTTCTTTGGACTCTGCTATGTCTCAGGCCGTTCGTATTGACAGGCGTCTTAGAGAGAGAGGAGAGATGTCCCCTTCCTGTCATACTCAGTCCCAGGACAGTGCAGCGGTCCCGCTTCTGTGCGCAGGGGTCTCAGTCGCCGTCAGCCCCTTCTGAGCAGGAGCCCATGCAGCTGGGGTTGATTGCTTCTGACAATAGAAGATTCAGCTCGCATGGGAGGGTTTGTTTTTGTTGTGGAGGTATAAATCATTTGGCAAATATTTGTCCCTCTAGGAGATTCAGGCAGTTTTCTGGGAGTAATAAAGAAACAAACAGGAAAAAATCTTTTAAAAATGTTCCGTCTGTTACTATTGGCAGGGTTGAGGCGGAAATTGAAGGTTTTCCATTTGCTTGTAGTTCCCGTTTTGTCCTGCCGGCTAGGGTGGCGCTAGAGAGCAAGAACATTTTTTGTGAGATTTTTGTGGATAGTGGAGCAGCGGTTAATCTCATTGATAATCAATTTGCGATAACTCATGGTTTCCAGGTGCGCACTTTGGGAAAGGATATTCCTGTTTTTGCTATCGATTCCGCTCCACTTTCTCAAAAATCATTAAAGGGCATAGTTCACAATATCCGTTTAATTGTGAGTGATGCTCATGTTGAGGATGTGTCATGTTTCGTCCTTAGCGGTTTACCCACCCCTCTGGTGTTGGGGCTGCCCTGGCTCACTAAGCATAACCCCACCATTGATTGGCAAGCGAGGCAAATAAATGGTTGGAGTGACTTTTGCAGAGAGAATTGCCTCATGACATCTGTTTCTGAGGTTGCTACTAAGACTGTACCATCTTTTCTCTCTGAATTTTCGGATGTCTTCTCTGAGAGTGGAGTTCAGGATTTGCCCCCGCACAGGGAGTACGATTGCCCTATTAATCTCATCCCAGACGCCAAGCTGCCTAAATCTCGTTTATACAATCTTTCCCAACCTGAGAGGATCGCTATGCGTGCTTATATCTCTGAGAGTCTGAGAAAGGGACACATACGACCCTCGAAGTCACCTGTTGCCGCTGGTTTTTTCTTTGTTAAGAAAAAAGATGGTTCTTTAAGACCTTGTCTGGATTTCAGGGAGCTGAACAATATCACAATTCGTGACCCTTATCCGCTTCCTCTGATCCCGGACCTATTTAACCAGGTTGTTGGGGCTAAAGTCTTTTCCAAATTAGATTTAAGAGGGGCATACAACCTGGTCAGGGTCAGAGAAGGGGACGAATGGAAGACGGCCTTCAATACCCCTGAGGGCCATTTTGAAAATTTGGTTATGCCTTTTGGTTTGATGAATGCCCCAGCCGTTTTTCAGCATTTCGTGAACAGCATTTTTTATCATTTGATGGGAAAATTTGTATTGGTGTATTTGGATGACATTTTGATTTTTTCTCCCGATTTCAAAACTCATAAGGAACATTTACGTCAGGTCTTGCTCATCCTGCGGGAGAATAAATTATATGCGAAACTGGAAAAATGTGTGTTTGCGGTTCCAGAAATTCAATTTCTGGGGTTTCTTCTCTCCGCTTCTGGTTTTCGCATGGACCCCGAGAAGGTCCGCGCTGTGCTTGAGTGGGAGCTTCCTGAGAATCAAAAGGCACTGATGCGTTTTTTGGGCTTTGCCAATTATTACAGGAAGTTCATTTTGAATTATTCTTCTATTGTTAAACCACTCACTGATATGACCAGAAAGGGGGTAGATTTTTCTTCTTGGTCAGTAGAGGCGCGTAAGGCTTTTTCTGATATCAAGGAGAGTTTTGCTTCCGCTCCCATCTTGGTGCAACCTGATGTTTCTTTACCCTTCATAGTTGAGGTTGATGCTTCTGAGGTGGGTGTGGGGGCGGTCTTGTCTCAGGGTTCCTCTCCTGCCAAATGGCGACCGTGTGCCTTTTTCTCAAGAAAACTCTCCTCCGCAGAGAGAAATTACGATGTGGGAGATAGGGAATTGTTGGCCATCAAGTTGGCTTTTGAGGAATGGCGCCATTGGCTAGAGGGAGCCAGACACCCTATTACCGTATTTACTGACCATAAAAATCTGGCCTACTTGGAGTCAGCCAAGCGTCTGAACCCGAGACAGGCCAGATGGTCGTTGTTCTTTTCTAGGTTTAATTTTGTTGTCACGTTCCGCCCTGGAGTTAAGAATGTGAAGGCAGATGCCCTGTCACGTTGTTTTCCGGGAGGCGGGAATTTTGAAGACCCGGGTCCCATTTTGGCTGAAGGTGTGGTGGTCTCTGCTCTTTTTCCTGAATTGGAGGCAGAGGTGCAGGCAGCCCAGTCAGAGGCTCCTGATCTTTGTCCTCCTGGGAGGTTGTTTGTGCCTCTCGCTTTAAGACACAAGATTTTTAAAGAACACCACGATACGGTCCTTGCTGGGCACCCGGGGGTAAGAGCCACACTGGATCTCATCGCTCGGAGATTCTGGTGGCCTGCGCTTCGTAAGTCGGTTGAGGGTTTTGTGGCAGCCTGCGAGACTTGCGCTCGTGCCAAAGTCCCTCATTCACGGCCATCAGGTCCTCTCCTTCCCTTACCCATTCCTTCCCGTCCTTGGACACATCTGTCCATGGACTTCATAACGGACCTGCCTCGTTCCTCGGGGAAGACTGTGATTCTGGTGGTGGTGGACCGTTTTAGCAAAATGGTGCATTTCATCCCTTTTCCTGGTTTGCCCAATGCTAAGACGCTGGCGCAGGCATTTGTTGATCACATTGTCAAATTGCACGGTATTCCTTCAGACATAGTCTCTGATAGGGGCACGCAGTTTGTTTCCAGATTCTGGAAGGCTTTCTGTTCTCGCTTGGGGGTTCGGTTGTCATTCTCTTCTGCTTTCCACCCGCAGTCGAATGGCCAGACAGAGCGCGTCAATCAGAATCTGGAGACATATCTGCGTTGTTTTGTGGCGGAGAATCAAGAGGATTGGTGTTCTTTTTTGTCCCTTGCTGAGTTTGCTTTAAATAACCGTCGTCAGGAGTCCTCTGATAAGTCACCATTTTTTGGTGCATATGGGTTTCATCCACAGTTTGGGACTTTCTCGGGAGAGGGGTCTTCTGGTTTACCTGATGAGGACAGATTCTCCTCGTCTTTGTCATCTATTTGGCAAAAGATTCAAGATAATCTAAAGAGCATGAGTGAGAGATATAAGCGTGTGGCTGATAAGAGACGTGTGCTTGGTCCGGACCTGAATGTTGGTGATCTGGTGTGGTTGTCTACCAAGAATATCAAATTGAAGGTTCCCTCCTGGAAGTTGGGTCCTAGGTTTATTGGGCCTTACAAAATCCTGTCTGTCATCAATCCTGTTGCATACCGTCTTGATCTTCCTCAGACTTGGAAGATCCATAATGTTTTTCATAAGTCCTTATTGAAACCTTATGTTCAACCCATTGTACCCTCGCCTTTGCCTCCTCCTCCGATTATGGTTGATGGGAATCTTGAATTTCAGGTCTCTAGGATTGTGGATTCTCGTCTTGTCCGCGGTTCTCTTCAGTACCTTGTTCAGTGGGAGGGGTATGGTCCTGAGGAGAGGATGTGGGTCCCAGTGACGGACATTAAGGCCTCTCGTCTCATCAGGGCTTTCCATAGGTCCCATCCTGAGAAGGTGGGTTCTGAGTGTCCGGAGTCCACTCGTAGAGGGAGGGGTACTGTCACAACCAGACAGCTGAGAAGCTCTGACAGAGGCCTTTCAGAACCTCCTCCTTGAGTTTCTGTGTTGTGGTATTCAGCTCCTCCTCTCGTCAGCCTCTCTCAGCTGTCATGTGTTGGACTAATTGCTTCCCTTTAAATTCTTCCCCAGAAGGCTTTTCTGGGCGGCTTATACTACTTCCTGGAGTGTGTGTGCACGCTGACTCTGTCCTCCTGTTTGCTTCAAAGCTAAGTGTTGTACCTTTATCTGTTATTATCTGTTTGCTGGATCCCAGGTGACCCTGACTCCCTCCGTATCTTGTGTAGGGAGCCGGTGGTCGTGTCCCCTCACTATTGTAGGGTGCTCAGGGCTTTATAGTCTAGGTTCGTGGATATGCAAACCTCCATCATTCGGATCTTTGCATAGGCTGAGCAGCCAGGGAAAGTGCCAGGTCTTCTGCAGGGGTCTCCCTTGGTTCCTTAGTTTTTGGATCCAGCAAGTTGTTTATACATGTTGCTTTGCCTTGTTTCCTGTACACCGTCCGTGACAGTTAGCCACAGGTGTCTGCTATGTGAAACATCAGGCACCCGGTTGCTATGGTGCCCGCTCCACTCTGGAGCAGGCTCCATCTTTAAAGACCTGACATCTGCCATGCTTGTACCTCGGATGTCAGGAAGGGGTTAATGCAAAGACATCAATAGTAAATAATGTCACACTGGCATAAATAGCTATGGATAAAAACGCAAAGAGCCTGCTAAAAACACAGATTTGTTATGCGTTTTAAGATTTTAAAAAAATCCAAAAACTGTCTCTTATTGAGGGAAGATGCCTGCCTGTGTTTATATACACATGGTAGAATTGGAAGAAACAGTATCTTGTTCTGTACAAGCTTCCAAAAACAGTGGTGTAGTGTTGGGAGGGCCAGAGGGAGAGTTGACCTGGGTGCCAAACTTCCGGGGAGTGCCTGTCTGCCAGGACAAAACCAGGCCCAGACTGGGAATATGCCCTACTAGGCAGATTTGTAAGTGCCCAGTCTGCCAGAGGTCCATCTGACATGACTGAACAATAACTGCACTGATGATGCGAACCCTGCATCATTAGTGCAGTTCAGAGGATTAAAAGTTAAAGGACCTACGTGATGATATCACGAGTCTTGAACCCTCTGTAAGTTAAAGAAGTGGAACTGCACTAACAATGGTTTAGTTCCAAGGTGATAACAGCATCAAAGGTCCTTCATCCCCTGATAGCAAATAGAACTGCAGGAGAAGCTCACTTTCTCTAACTTCAGCGTCACTATTCTTTCTCAGCAAGTCCACAAGAGAGGTGAGACATTACTGTTGCCAGTTGGACAGTGGTTGTCAAGGGACAATACTGTAGCCAGTGTGGGAAGGCTCATCAGGAGACAATTGGTATTTTGTACTTGATGAGGACATTTACTTGGTTATTTCGCTGTTCGGGAGATATTTTATGCTGTACTGTGTATTTGTTACTGCTGGGGTGGCATTTTGTGCTGCATGGTGGTGATTATTTAGCAATGCTGGGATTATATGCTCCACAGTGGTAATTGATTCTGCCGGGGAGGTGTTTTTAGCTTTAAAGTGGTATGTGTTGCTGTTGGAGAGGGTAATGTATGCCTCTGACCATGGGATTAGGCATTTTTGTTTCATTTTTATTTCCTTCCTTGTACTGATGGTTTACATAGAGGCATGACCAAGTAAAGCAAAGGATAAAAGCTCCTGCAATCTAGCAGGAGCAGGTCTGGTCAGATACATACTAATCCTACTTTGGACTAGGGAGGTTTGTTGATATTGGCCCCTATTGCTACCATGCAAAGTCCTCAACTCACTATTTTACAGCACTTGGAAGGGTTAACTTGAACTGTTATTTATTCAGTTGTTTATAATGTATACCGTTTTATATTGTTTAGAGACAAGCCAATTTTTTTCTTAATTCGATTTGCCGGTTCGCCAAATTTTTCCCGAAAATAAATTAGCGGCAAATTACGTTAAAAAACAGCTATTTCCTGGCTGCTGAGAGCCTTTATATTGGTGTAGAACACTGTGACTAGCAGTAACATGCATAGGGAGTCTGATTTGGTAGTAAAATAATACTGTGAGTCCGTATGACATGCAGATGACAGGCGTCACTCTTAGAATCACAGCATACTTCACTTATTTGGGCGGTCACGGGGCCAAAACTGATCAAATAAGTCATGTATCAACTCAGCCTTACAGGTAGATGTTAGCACCAAGAAGAAGCACATTCCTTTTACACCATTGTCAGCTGATTCCACATAGATTTCGACAGAACCTGTTCTATTAAACACTTATTCAAGTAGAGCCCCCCGACAGAGTGGAGAGGGTGTCAGCAGTAAGTTTATGTTGACATCACTGATTAATTTTCTCTTCCTCTAATCCGTCAGAACAATTACCCAGAAAAAACGGATCCTGTCTGTGGAGCATACGCCTTCACTCGTCAGCATTTGCTCAAGAATCCATCAGTATTGCTAAAGGCAAAAAAAAAAAACTGAGTGGATCTAAAACAGATGACACGTGAATGGAATATTTGCATGTCTTCTGTGTTTTCTACCCTCTCCTGCTTTTGGCTGCACAATCATAAGCAAATTCT
This sequence comes from Bufo gargarizans, assembly GCF_014858855.1. Taxonomy (NCBI): domain Eukaryota; kingdom Metazoa; phylum Chordata; class Amphibia; order Anura; family Bufonidae; genus Bufo; species Bufo gargarizans. Next base: position 300,387,352 of record NC_058080.1, read on the forward strand.
TATGGGACCATACAGGCCTTAAAGCTTCTACACAGACAGGATCCGTTGTACATCTTGTTTTTCCTTCCTTCTGACAGATCAGAAGAAGTGTCAAATTATGTCAGCCAAGCCAAAAACCAAAATAGTGGACCAGTCATGAAGTGGGGAGGGTGGGAACAGCATGAGAAGTCCACAGAGTGGACCTATGACATAGTGGTGACTGGTGAGGTGAAAGCAGCATTAGAAGACCACAACATTGGCCCAATGACATGGTCTGGAGGTGCAGGTAGCCAGAAAAAAAACGGTCTCTTTTGTCAAATTGTTGGTGTGGCACCATGGATGATCTAGTCTGATGTATCAGGCACTGGTGTGTGAAAATCCTTGCTGATCCACGCCTTATTCATCTTGATGCAGTGTCCCACTATGTGCTATATGTGGGCACTTTAAACTCTTGCTAAATGTCATATCAAATGTATTGTAGTATCATGCTGTAATTCCCTTTAACAGGCTGGCAGTGTCCTTTACCTTTATGCTCCCTTAGGTGGTGATTGCACCACTTATATATAGAGCTGGGGGGTGTAAAGTTAGTGTGTCCGTTGCTAATTAAGAGATGAGGAAGTTAATGGAGGAAGTAGAAATTTGTATTTCCACCGAAAAAAAAAAAAAAAGATTTTGCCACCTATAAGTTTAATTAAGGCCTCATGCACACGACAGTTTTTTTTCACGGTCCGCAAAAACGGGGTCCGTGGGTCTGTGATCCGTGACCGTTTTTTCGTCCGTGGGTCTTCCTTGATTTTTGGAGGATCCACGGACATGAAAAAAAGTTTTGGTGTCCGCCTGGCCGTGCGGAGCCAAACGGATCCGTCCTGAATTACAATGCAAGTCAATGGGGACGGATCCGTTTGATGTTGACACAATATGGTGCCATTTCAAACGGATCCGTCCCCATTGACTTTCAATGTAAAGTCTGGAGTTCTTTTATACAATCGGATTGGAGTTTTCTCCAATCCGATGGTATATTTTAACTTGAAGCGTCCCCATCACCATGGGAACGCCTCTATGTTAGAATATACTGTCGGATATGAGCTACTTCGTGAAACTCAGATCCGACAGTATATTCTAACACAGAGGCGTTCCCATGGTGATGGGGACGCTTCAGGTTAGAATACACTACAAACTTTGTACAAGACTGCCCCCTGCTGCCTGGCAGCACCCGATCTCTTACAGGGGTTAATTGTACTATCATATTCCCCTGTAAGAGATCAGGGCTGCCAGGCAGCAGGGGGCAGACCCCCCCCTCCCCAGTTTGAATATCGTTGGTGGCACAGTGTGCGCCCCCCATCGGGCCCCCCCTTCCTCCCTCTAATGTTAGAAATTGTTGGTGGCACAGTGTGCGCCCACCATCGCCCCCCCTCCCTCCCTCTATTGTAATAAATCTTTGGTGGCACAGTGTGCGCCAACCATCGGCCCCCCCTCCCTCTATAGCAGTAACAACATTGGTGGCAGTGTGTGGCCTCCCATTCCCCCCCCCATCATTGGTGGCAGCGGAGTTCCGATCGGAGTCCCAGTTTAATCGGGGCTCCGATCGGTAACCATGGCAACCAGGATGCTACTGCAGTCCTGGTTGCCATGGTTACTTAGCAATAGTACAGATTCATACTTACCTGCTTGCTGCTGCGATGTCTGTGAACGGCCGGGAGCTCCGCCTACTGGTAAGTGAAAGGTCTGTGCGGCGCATTGCTAAAGAACTGTCACTTACCAGTAGGAGGAGCTCCTGGCCGTTCACAGACATCGCAGCAGCAAGCAGGTAAGTATGAATCTTCTACTGTTGTACTATTACTATGTAACCATGGCAACCAGGGCTGCAGTAGCTTCCTGGTTGCCATGGTTACCGATCGGAGCCCCAGCGATTAAACTGGGACTCCGATCGGAACTCCGCTGCCACCAATGATGGGGGGGGGAATGGGAGGCCGCACACTGCCACCAATGTTGTTACTGCTATAGAGGGAGGGGGGGCCGATGGTGGTTGGCACACTGTGCCACCAACGATTTATTACAATAGAGGGAGGGAGGGGGGGCGATGGTGGGGGCACACTGTGCCACCAACGATTTATTACAATAGAGGGAGGCAGGGGGGGGCGATGGTGGGCGCACACTGTGCCACCAACGATTTCTAACATTAGAGGGAGGAAGGGGGGGGCGATGGTGGGCGCACACTGTGCCACCAACGATTTCTAACATTAGAGGGAGGAAGGGGGGCCCGATGGGGGGCGCACACTGTGCCACCAACGATATTCAAACTGGGGAGGGGGGGTCTGCCCCCTGCTGCCTGGCAGCCCTGATCTCTTACAGGGGAATATGATAGTACAATTAACCCCTTTAGGTGCCGCACCTGAAGGGGTTAATTGTGCTATCATATCCCCCTGTAAGAGATCGGGTGCTGCCAGGCAGCAGGGGTCAGTCTTGTACAAAGTTTGCAGTGTATTCTAACTAGAAGCGTCCCCATCACCATGGGAACGCTTCTGTGTTAGAATATACTGTCGGATATGAGTTTCCACGAAGTGAAAACTTAGATCAGAAAAAGCTTTTATGCAGACGGATCTTCGGATCCGTCTGTATGAAAGCAACCTACGGCCACGGATCACGGACATGGATGCCAATCTTGTGTGCATCCGTGTTCTTTCACGGACCCATTGACTTGAATGGGTCCGTGAACCGTTGTCCATCAAAAAAATAGGACAGGTCATATTTTTTTGACGGACAGGATACACGGATCACGGCCTCGGCTGCAAAACGGTGCATTTTCCGATTTTTCCACGGACCCATTGAAAGTCAATGGGTCCGCAAAAAAAACAGAAAACGGCACAACGGCCACGGATGCACACAACGGTCGTGTGCATGAGGCCTAAGTTTAATGCTGAATGCAAGATGTTTTGTCCACCGAAATAAAAAAATAAAAATTTGCCGCATTTAAGTTCAGCGCTTAATGCTGAATACAAGACTTTTGGTAAACCAAAATAATTCAAAAAATATTTTACCGCATATGAGGGCAGCGGTTAATACTGAATACAAGATTTTTTGTCCACCGAAATAATTAAAAAAATATTTTACGGCATATAAGTGCAGCACTTAATGCTGAATGCAAGATTTTTTTGTCCACCGAAATAATAAAAAAAAAGGTTTTACCGCATATAACTGCAGCGTAGAGTTGAGCGAACACCTGGATGTTCGGGTTCGAGAAGTTCGGCCGAACATCCCGGAAATGTTCGGGTTCGGGATCCGAACCCGATCCGAACTTCGTCCCGAACCCGAACCCCATTGAAGTCAATGGGGACCCGAACTTTTCGGCACTAAAACGGCTGTAAAACAGCCCAGGAAAGGGCTAGAGGGCTGCAAAAGGCAGCAACATGTAGGTAAATCCCCTGCAAACAAATGTGGATAGGGAAATTAATTAAAATAAAAATTAAATAAATAAAAATTAACCAAAATCAATTGGAGAGAGGTTCCATAGCAGAGAATCTGGCTTCCCGTCACCCACCACTGGAACAGTCCATTCTCAGATATTTAGGCCCCGGCACCCAGGCAGAGGAGAGAGGTCCCGTAACAGAGAATCTGTCTTCATGTCAGCAGAGAATTAGTCTGCATGTCATAGCAGAGAATGAGGCTTCACGTCAGCCACCACTGCAACAGTCCATTGGCATATATTTAGGCCTAGCACACAGGCAGAGGAGAGAGGTCCCGTAACAGAGAATCTGGCTTCATGTCAGCAGAGAATCAGTCTGCATGTCATAGCAGAGAATGAGGCTTCACGTCAGCCACCACTGCAACAGTCCATTGGCATATATTTAGGCCCAGCACACACACAGGCAGAGGAGAGAGGTCCCGTAACAGAGAATCTGGCTTCATGTCAGCAGAGAATCAGTCTGCATGTCATAGCAGAGAATGAGGCTTCACGTCAGCCACCACTGCAACAGTCCATTGGCATATATTTAGGCCCAGCACACACACAGGCAGAGGAGAGAGGTCCCGTAACAGAGAATCTGTCTTCATGTCAGCAGAGAATTAGTCTGCATGTCATAGCAGAGAATGAGGCTTCACGTCACCCACCACTGCAACAGTCCATTGGCATATATTTAGGCCTAGCACACAGGCAGAGCAGAGAGGTCCCGTAACAGACAATCTGGCTTCATGACAGCAGAGAATCAGTCTGCATGTCATAGCAGAGAATGAGGCTTCACGTCACCCACCACTGCAACAGTCCATTGGCATATATTTAGGCCTAGCACACAGGCAGAGCAGAGAGGTCCCGTAACAGACAATCTGGCTTCATGTCAGCAGAGAATCAGTCTGCATGTCATAGCAGAGAATGAGGCTTCACGTCACCCACCACTGCAACAGTCCATTGGCATATATTTAGGCCTAGCACACAGGCAGAGCAGAGAGGTCCCGTAACAGACAATCTGGCTTCATGACAGCAGAGAATCAGTCTGCATGTCATAGCAGAGAATGAGGCTTCACGTCACCCACCACTGCAACAGTCCATTGGCATATATTAGGCCTAGCACACAGGCAGAGCAGAGAGGTCCCGTAACAGACAATCTGGCTTCATGTCAGCAGAGAATCAGTCTGCATGTCATAGCAGAGAATGAGGCTTCACGTCACCCACCACTGCAACAGTCCATTGGCATATATTTAGGCCTAGCACACAGGCAGAGCAGAGAGGTCCCCTAACAGACGATCTGGCTTCATGTCAGCAGAGAATCAGTCTGCATGTCATAGCAGAGAATCAGGCTTCACGTCAGCCACCACTGCAACAGTCCATTGTCATAAATTTAGGCCCAGCACCCAGGCAGAGGAGAGAGGTCCCGTAACAGACAATCTGGCTTCATGTCAGCAGAGAATTAGTCTGCATGTCATAGCAGAGAATCAGGCTTCATGTCAGCCACCACTGCAACAGTCCATTGGCATATATTTAGGCCTAGCACACAGGCAGAGGAGAGGTTCATTCAACTTTGGGTAGCATCGCAATATAATGGTAAAATGAAAATAAAAATAGGATTGAATGAGGAAGTGCCCTGGAGTCCAATAATATATGGTTATGGGGAGGTAGTTAATGTCTAATCTGGACAAGGGACGGACAGGTCCTGTGGGATCCATGCCTGGTTCATTTTTATGAACGTCAGCTTGTCCACATTGGCTGTAGACAGGCGGCTGCGTTTGTCTGTAATGACGCCCCCTGCCGTGCTGAATACACGTTCAGACAAAACGCTGGCTGCCGGGCAGGCCAGCACCTCCAAGGCATAAAAGGCTAGCTCTGGCCACGTGGACAATTTAGAGACCCAGAAGTTGAATGGGGCCGAACCATCAGTCAGTACGTGGAGGGGTGTGCACACGTACTGTTCCACCATGTTAGTGAAATGTTGCCTCCTGCTAACACGTTGCGTATCAGGTGGTGGTGCAGTTAGCTGTGGCGTGTTGACAAAAGTTTTCCACATCTCTGCCATGCTAACCCTGCCCTCAGAGGAGCTGGCCGTGACACAGCTGCCTTGGCGACCTCTTGCTCCTCCTCTGCCTTGGCCTTGGGCTTCCACTTGTTCCCCTGTGACATTTGGGAATGCTCTCAGTAGCGCGTCTACCAACGTGCGCTTGTACTCGCGCATCTTCCTATCACGCTCCAGTGCAGGAAGTAAGGTGGGCACATTGTCTTTGTAGCGTGGATCCAGCAGGGTGGCAACCCAGTAGTCCGCACAGGTTAAAATGTGGGCAACTCTGCTGTCGTTGCGCAGGCACTGCAGCATGTAGTCGCTCATGTGTGCCAGGCTGCCCAGGGGTAAGGACAAGCTGTCCTCTGTGGGAGGCGTATCGTCATCGTCCTGCCTTTCCCCCCAGCCACGCACCAGTGATGGACCCGAGCTGCGTTGGGTGCCACCCCGCTGTGACCATGCTTCATCCTCATCCTCCTCCACCTCCTCCTCATCCTCGTCCTCCTCGTCCTCCAGTAGTGGGCCCTGGCTGGCCACATTTGTACCTGGCCTCTGCTGTTGCAAAAAACCTCCCTCTGAGTCACTTCGAAGAGACTGGCCTGAAAGTGCTAAAAATGACCCCTCTTCCTCATCCTCCTCCTCCTCCTCCTGGGCCACCTCCTGTTCCATCATCGCCCTAAGTGTTTTCTCAAGGAGACATAGAAGTGGTATTGTAACGCTGATAACGGTGTCATCGCCACTGGCCATGTTGGTGGAGTACTCGAAACAGCGCAACAGGGCACACAGGTCTCGCATGGAGGCCCAGTCATTGGTGGTGAAGTGGTGCTGTTCTGTAGTGCGACTGACCCGTGCGTGCTGCAGCTGAAACTCCACTATGGCCTGCTGCTGCTCGCACAGTCTGTCCAGCATGTGCAAGGTGGAGTTCCACCTGGTGGGCACGTCGCATATGAGGCGGTGAGCGGGAAGGCCGAAGTTACGCTGTAGCGCAGACAGGCGAGCAGCGGCAGGATGTGAACGCCGGAAGCGCGAACAGACGGCCCGCACTTTATGCAGCAGCTCTGACATGTCGGGGTAGTTGTGAATGAACTTCTGCACCACCAAATTCAGCACATGCGCCAAGCAAGGGATGTGCGTCAAATTGGCTAGTCCCAGAGCTGCAACGAGATTTCGCCCATTATCACACACCACCAGGCCGGGCTTGAGGCTCACCGGCAGCAACCACTCGTCGGTCTGTTGTTCAATACCCCGCCACAACTCCTGTGCGGTGTGGGGCCTGTCCCCCAAACATATGAGTTTCAGAATGGCCTGCTGACGTTTACCCCGGGCTGTGCTGAAGTTGGTGGTGAAGGTGTGTGGCTGACTGGATGAGCAGGTGGAAGAAGAGGAGGAGGAAGCCGAGAAGGAGGAGGTGGCAACAGGAGGCAAAGAATGTTGCCCTGCGATCCTTGGCGGCGGCAGGACGTGCGCCAAACAGCTCTCCGCCTGGGGCCCAGCTGCCACTACATTTACCCAGTGTGCAGTTAGGGAGATATAGCGTCCCTGGCCGTGCTTACTGGTCCACGTATCTGTGGTTAGGTGGACCTTGCTACAGATGGCGTTGCGCAGTGCACACTTGATTTTATCGGATACTTGGTTGTGCAGGGAAGGCATGGCTCTCTTGGAGAAGTAGTGCCGGCTGGGAACAACATACTGTGGGACAGCAAGCGACATGAGCTGTTTGAAGCTGTCTGTGTCCACCAGCCTAAATGACAGCATTTCATAGGCCAGTAGTTTAGAAATGCTGGCATTCAGGGCCAGGGATCGAGGGTGGCTAGGTGGGAATTTACGCTTTCTATCAAATGTTTGTGAGATGGAGAGCTGAACGCTGGCGTGTGACATGGTTGAGACGCTTGGTGACGGAGGTGGTGGTGGTGGTGTTGGTGGTACATCCCCTGTTTGCTGGGCGGCAGGTGCCAACGTTCCTCCAGAGGCGGAGGAAGAGGCCGAGGCGGCAGCAGCAGAATAGGCCGAGGCGGCAGCAGCAGAAGAGGTAGCAGGGGGAGCCTGAGTGACTTCCTTGGTTTTAAGGTGTTTACTCCACTGCAGTTCATGCTTTGCATGCAGGTGCCTGGTCATGCAGGTTGTGCTCAGGTTCAGAACGTTAATGCCTCGCTTCAGGCTCTGATGGCACAGCGTGCAAACCACTCGGGTCTTGTCGTCAGCACATTGTTTGAAGAAGTGCCATGCCAGGGAACTCCTTGAAGCTGCCTTTGGGGTGCTCGGTCCCAGATGGCGGCGGTCAGTAGCAGGCGGAGTCTCTTGGCGGCGGGTGTTCTGCTTTTGCCCACTGCTCCCTCTTTTGCTACGCTGTTGGCTCGGTCTCACCACTGCCTCTTCCTCCGAACTGTGAAAGTCAGTGGCACGACCTTCATTCCATGTGGGGTCTAGGACCTCATCGTCCCCTGCATCGTCTTCCACCCAGTCTTGATCCCTGACCTCCTGTTCAGTCTGCACACTGCAGAAAGACGCAGCAGTTGGCACCTGTGTTTCGTCATCATCAGAGACATGCTGAGGTGGTATTCCCATGTCCTCATCATCAGGAAACATAAGTGGTTGTGCGTCAGTGCATTCTATGTCTTTCACCGCTGGGGAAGGGCTAGGTGGATGCCCTTGGGAAACCCTGCCAGCGGAGTCTTCAAACAGCATAAGAGACTGCTGCATAACTTGAGGCTGAGACAGTTTCCCTGGTATGCATGGGGGTGATGTGACAGACTGATGGGGTTGGTTTTCAGGCGCCATCTGTGCGCTTTCTGCAGAAGACTGGGTGGGAGATAATGTGAACGTGCTGGATCCACTGTCGGCCACCCAATTGACTAATGCCTGTACCTGCTCAGGCCTTACCATCCTTAGAACGGCATTGGGCCCCACCATATATCGCTGTAAATTCTGGCGGCTACTGGGACCTGAGGTAGTTGGTACACTAGGACGTGTGGATGTGGCAGAACGGCCACGTCCTCTCCCAGCACCAGAGGGTCCACTAACACCACCACGACCATGTCCACGTCCGCGTCCCTTACTAGATGTTTTTCTCATTGTTATGGTTCACCACAACAACAAATATATTATTTGGCCCAATGTATTGTATTCAAATTCAGCGGGATATAAATTTGAGGCCTAGTATTTAGGCGCTGGGTGACCGGTATGGATTTAGTGACAGAATTAGACTTGGAAATGCACAGAAGCGTGTGTGTGAAGTTATTCTGAATGACCCAATGTGCACCTTGAATATGATATACCCTTTTGGGATAGATTTCAAATAGCTCTGATATAGCAGGAACCACTAAATTATGAAATTGCTAAATTGGGAATTGTACTTCAACCCAGAACAAAAAATGTGCTTTGACGGGCACTAAATAACTTTCCCAGCTACAACAGTACAGCGGTAACGAGAGATTTAGAGGGATTTAAATTTGAGGCCTAGTATTTAGGCGCTGGGTGACAGGTATGGGTTTAGTGACAGAATTAGACTTGGAAATACACAGTAGCGGGTGTGTGTGAAGTTATTCTGAATGACCCAATGTGCACCTTCAATATTATATACCCTTTTTGGGATAGATTTCAAATAGCTCTGATATAGCAGGAACCACTAAATTATGAAATTGCTAAATTGGGAATTGTACTTCAACCCAGAACAAAAAATGTGCTTTGACGGACACTAAATATCTTGCCCAGCAACAACAGTACAGCGGTGGGTAACGAGAGATTTAGAGGGATTTAAATTTGAGGCCTAGTATTTAGGCGCTGGGTCACCGGTATGGATTTAGTGACAGAATTAGACTTGGAAATGCACAGAAGCGTGTGTGTGAAGTTATTCTGAATGACCCTATGTGCACCTTCAATATTATATACCCTTTTAGGGATAGATTTCAAATAGCTCTGATATAGCAGAAACCACTAAATTATGAAATTGCTAAATTGGGAATTGTACTTCAACCCAGAACAAAAAATGTGCTTTGACGGACACTAAATATCTTGCCCAGCAACAACAGTACAGCGGTGGGTAACGAGAGATTTAGAGGGATTTAAATTTGAGGCCTAGTATTTAGGCGCTGGGTGACAGGTATGGGTTTAGTGACAGAATTAGACTTGGAAATACACAGTAGCGGGTGTGTGTGAAGTTATTCTGAATGACCCAATGTGCACCTTCAATATTATATACCCTTTTAGGGATAGATTTCAAATAGCTCTGATATAGCAGGAACCACTAAATTATGAAATTGCTAAATTGGGAATTGTACTTCAACCCAGAACAAAAAATGTGCTTTGACGGACACTAAATATCTTGCCCAGCAACAACAGTACAGTGGTGGGTAACGAGAGATTTAGAGGGATTTAAATTTGAGGCCTAGTATTTAGGCGCTGGGTCACCGGTATGGATTTAGTGACAGAATTAGACTTGGAAATGCACAGAAGCGTGTGTGTGAAGTTATTCTGAATGACCCTATGTGCACCTTCAATATTATATACCCTTTTAGGGATAGATTTCAAATAGCTCTGATATAGCAGAAACCACTAAATTATGAAATTGCTAAATTGGGAATTGTACTTCAACCCAGAACAAAAAATGTGCTTTGACGGACACTAAATATCTTGCCCAGCAACAACAGTACAGCGGTGGGTAACGAGAGATTTAGAGGGATTTAAATTTGAGGCCTAGTATTTAGGCGCTGGGTCACCGGTATGGATTTAGTGACAGAATTAGACTTGGAAATGCACAGAAGCGTGTGTGTGAAGTTATTCTGAATGACCCAATGTGCACCTTCAATATTATATACCCTTTTTGGGATAGATTTCAAATAGCTCTGATATAGCAGGAACCACTAAATTATGAAATTGCTAAATTGGGAATTGTACTTCAACCCAGAACAAAAAATGTGCTTTGACGGACACTAAATATCTTGCCCAGCAACAACAGTACAGTGGTGGGTAACGAGAGATTTAGAGGGATTTAAATTTGAGGCCTAGTATTTAGGCGCTGGGTCACCGGTATGGATTTAGTGACAGAATTAGACTTGGAAATGCACAGAAGCGTGTGTGTGAAGTTATTCTGAATGACCCTATGTGCACCTTCAATATTATATACCCTTTTAGGGATAGATTTCAAATAGCTCTGATATAGCAGAAACCACTAAATTATGAAATTGCTAAATTGGGAATTGTACTTCAACCCAGAACAAAAAATGTGCTTTGACGGACACTAAATATCTTGCCCAGCAACAACAGTACAGCGGTGGGTAACGAGAGATTTAGAGGGATTTAAATTTGAGGCCTAGTATTTAGGCGCTGGGTCACCGGTATGGATTTAGTGACAGAATTAGACTTGGAAATGCACAGAAGCGTGTGTGTGAAGTTATTCTGAATGACCCTATGTGCACCTTCAATATTATATACCCTTTTAGGGATAGATTTCAAATAGCTCTGATATAGCAGAAACCACTAAATTATGAAATTGCTAAATTGGGAATTGTACTTCAACCCAGAACAAAAAATGTGCTTTGACGGACACTAAATATCTTGCCCAGCAACAACAGTACAGCGGTGGGTAACGAGAGATTTAGAGGGATTTAAATTTGAGGCCTAGTATTTAGGCGCTGGGTGACAGGTATGGGTTTAGTGACAGAATTAGACTTGGAAATACACAGTAGCGGGTGTGTGTGAAGTTATTCTGAATGACCCAATGTGCACCTTCAATATTATATACCCTTTTTGGGATAGATTTCAAATAGCTCTGATATAGCAGAAACCACTAAATTATGAAATTGCTAAATTGGGAATTGTACTTCAACCCAGAACAAAAAATGTGCTTTGACGGACACTAAATATCTTGCCCAGCAACAACAGTACAGCGGTGGGTAACGAGAGATTTAGAGGGATTTAAATTTGAGGCCTAGTATTTAGGCGCTGGGTCACCGGTATGGATTTAGTGACAGAATTAGACTTGGAAATGCACAGAAGCGTGTGTGTGAAGTTATTCTGAATGACCCTATGTGCACCTTCAATATTATATACCCTTTTAGGGATAGATTTCAAATAGCTCTGATATAGCAGAAACCACTAAATTATGAAATTGCTAAATTGGGAATTGTACTTCAACCCAGAACAAAAAATGTGCTTTGACGGACACTAAATATCTTGCCCAGCAACAACAGTACAGTGGTGGGTAACGAGAGATTTAGAGGGATTTAAATTTGAGGCCTAGTATTTAGGCGCTGGGTCACCGGTATGGATTTAGTGACAGAATTAGACTTGGAAATGCACAGAAGCGTGTGTGTGAAGTTATTCTGAATGACCCTATGTGCACCTTCAATATTATATACCCTTTTAGGGATAGATTTCAAATAGCTCTGATATAGCAGAAACCACTAAATTATGAAATTGCTAAATTGGGAATTGTACTTCAACCCAGAACAAAAAATGTGCTTTGACGGACACTAAATATCTTGCCCAGCAACAACAGTACAGCGGTGGGTAACGAGAGATTTAGAGGGATTTAAATTTGAGGCCTAGTATTTAGGCGCTGGGTGACAGGTATGGGTTTAGTGACAGAATTAGACTTGGAAATACACAGTAGCGGGTGTGTGTGAAGTTATTCTGAATGACCCAATGTGCACCTTCAATATTATATACCCTTTTTGGGATAGATTTCAAATAGCTCTGATATAGCAGGAACCACTAAATTATGAAATTGCTAAATTGGGAATTGTATTTCAACCCAGAACAAGAAATGTGCTTGAACGGACACTAAATAACTCGCCCAGCTACAGCACTAGGGACAGATTTAGCTGGATATAAATTTGAGGCCTAGTATTTAGGCGCTGGGTGACCGGTATGGATTTAGTGACAGAATTAGACTGGGATATGGCCAAAAAATGAACAGACTATTGCTGGTTAAATGCACTTGGTGTGACAGCTTCACCCTGATGTAGGCTTTAGCCAAAAAACAACCACACCATTGAGGGTTAAATGCACTTGGTGACAGGCGCAGCTTGCCCCTGATTTTGTATATGGCCAAAAAATGAACAGACTATTGCTGGTTAAATGCACTTGGTGTGACAGCTTCACCCTGATGTAGGCTTTAGCCAAAAAACAACCACACCATTGAGGGTTAAATGCACTTGGTGACAGGCGCAGCTTGCCCCTGATTTTGTATATGGCCAAAAAATGAACAGACTATTGCTGGTTAAATGCACTTGGTGTGACAGCTTCACCCTGATGTAGGCTTTAGCCAAAAAACAACCACACCATTGAGGGTTAAATGCACTTGGTGACAGGCGCAGCTTGCCCCTGATTTTGTATATGGCCAAAAAATGAACAGACTATTGCTGGTTAAATGCACTTGGTGTGACAGCTTCACCCTGATGTAGGCTTTAGCCAAAAAACAACCACACCATTGAGGGTTAAATGCACTTGGTCGCAGCTTGTGCTGGCGCACCACAAGACACAAAATGGCCGCCGATCACCCCAGAAAAATGAGACTGACAAACGGTCTGTGCAGCCTAAAAACAGTGAGCAATTGAGGATCAGCAGCTCAATGATCCACAGCTGCAGATCGATCAGTTAATCAAGTCCTTTGGAGGAGTTAATCTGCCTAATCTCGCCCTACTGTCGCAGCCGCAACCTCTCCCTACGCTAATCAGAGCAGAGTGACGGGCGGCGCTATGTGACTCCAGCTTAAATAGAGGCTGGGTCACATGGTGCTCTGGCCAATCACAGCCATGCCAATAGTAGGCATGGCTGTGATGGCCTCTTGGGGCAAGTAGTATGACGCTTGTTGATTGGCTGCTTTGCAGCCTTTCAAAAAGCGCCAAGAAAGCGTCACAAAAGCGCGAAGAAAGCGACGAACACCGAACCCGAACCCGGACTTTTACGAAAATGTCCGGGTTCGGGTCCGTGTCACGGACACCCCAAAATTCGGTACGAACCCGAACTATACAGTTCGAGTTCGCTCATCCCTACTGCAGCGCTTAAATTGAATACAATTTTTTTTTTCCACCAAAATAAATCACACAAGATTTGACCACATATAATAGCATCACTGAATACAAGCTCTTGGGAAAGTCATGGAGGGTCCCGGTCATCCGGCATCAATTCGCTGTGCTGAAGGATTATTTTGAAAGTGTGTAGAAGCCACACAGGGGCTCCAACGCTGAAGATTGATCATAGAGACATCATGGAGATTTTACCACACATTACTGCAGCGCTAAACACTGAATACAATTATTTTTTCCACCGAAATAAGTCGCAAAAGATTTTACCACATATAACTGCAGCGCTGAATACTATTTTTTTTTTTTACTGAAATACCGTATTTTTTGCCCCATAAGACACACTTAACACCCCCCCCCCAAAAGTGGGGGGAAAAGTGCAACTGTGTCTTGCAGGGGCACTTACAGTCTGCGATGTATTAGTGGGGAGGGAGGAGGGACTGTAGTAGGCGGGGAGAGCGGCGTGCGCTATGTACTGTATTATACGTAGTGTTAATCATAATATCTAAACTGAATAATGATGCGCTCCCCCTGCCCCCCTTGTGCTTACTGGTACATGTCACACTCCTGTAGTAAGCACTAGCAGGCAGGCCGGGCGGCTGTAACTCACTGAGGTCACGTGCCTGCTCTGCCTACTTCATTCACAAAGTAGGCGGAACAGGCGCGTGACCTCAGTGAGTTACGGCCACCCGGCCTGCTTGTTTGCTGCTAGTGCTTACTACAGGAGCGTGACATGTACCGGTAAGCACAGGGGGAGCACATCATTATTCCTTTTAGATATTATGATTAACACTACGTATAATACAGTACATAGTGAGCGGCGGGGACAGAGTACAGTGCCTGCCGCTCTCCCCGCCTACTACAGTCCCTCCCTAGGAATCTGTGGATGGGATAATGATGGGGGGGTCTGTGGGTGGCATTATGATGGTGGGGGGGTCTGTGGATGGCATTATGATGGGGGATCTGTGGATGGGACTGTTATGGGGGGATCTGTGGATGACACATATAGCAGTGTCAGCCACAGATCCACCACCCTATAACAGTGCCATCAACAGATCCCCCATCATAATGCCATCCACAGATGCCACCCGCCATCATAATGCCATCCACAGATCCCCCCACCATCATAATGCCATCCACAGCTCCCCCCATAACAGTGCCATCCACAGATCCCTCACGTAACAGTGCCATCCACAAATCCCCCACCTGTTAACAGTGCATCATCCACAGATCCCCCATAATAGTGTCATGCACAGACCGCCATTAGTTCAAACCCACCAAAAGCACACCTTTAGGTTAAAAAATTTTTTTTTCTTATTTTCCTCCTCAAAAACCTAGGTGCGTCTTATGGGCCAGTGCGTTTTATAGGGCGAAAAATACGGTAATCATACCTACACGTTGACACTCATCACCAGACGAGTATGGATGAAGCCTAAAGTATAATTTACATTACTCCCTGAACCGGATGAAATTGTCACTACCCCCGGAAAACCTGTCCGGCAGAGCTACCTTCGGTTCAGGGCAGGCCTGGAACCCACCACAGGAACCAGCAGCCTGTGGGCTCTGAATCTGCAAAACCATCGCACGGAGGTCTGCTACCTCCAAAGTCAGATTCTGCATCTGTTCGATCAGTGCAGTCATAGAATCCATAGCTGCACAGATCAGAACAAAAAATGGCGGTATTGGCTCTGGATAATGTCACGGATGTAGTAGGGAAGGACAC
Organism: Bufo gargarizans; assembly: GCF_014858855.1. NCBI lineage: Eukaryota > Metazoa > Chordata > Amphibia > Anura > Bufonidae > Bufo > Bufo gargarizans. The sequence goes on from NC_058080.1 coordinate 300,402,561, forward strand.
CAAAAGACAACAAGACGGAAGGGAAAATACCCTAGGCCTCACCGCTAGGGAAGGAAATGGGTCACATGATCCACACCTGAACAGGAGGTGTGGACATACAAGCAACACACAGACAAAGTGAAACCAAAAGATGCTGTCAGATCACTAATGAGCAGATAATCTTTCAGACCTTCTCAAACCTTTCAACACATATACCCGCCAATGTGAACTGAGAATGTATTTTTCTGTTTGTACTGAAATTGGGCACTAAACGCTTTCAACACATCTAACTGCCGCCGACATGAACTTAAAATTTATTTTTCTATTTGTACTAAAATAGGCCACTAAACGCTTTCAACACATCTAACCGCCGCCGACGTGAACTGAGAATGTATTTTTCTGTTTATACTGAAATACAAAATAACACATATAACCGCCGCACTGACTGACTGCTACAGCCACTACTTCCGTGAACCCCTGCACCACTACCTCCCGGGCAGGTAGGCTGCTGCGAAGCAGATGCTCTACCTCGGGCACGTTTGGCTCCCGACCTCCCACTGCTGCCAACCTGCAGAATCCCAGCCATTCTTTCAACACATCTAACTGCTGCCGACATGAACTGAGAATGTATTTTTCTGTTTGTACTGAAATAGGCCACTAAATGTTTTTAACAGATATAACCGCCGCCGACGTGAACTGAGAATGTATTTTTCTGTTTGTACTGAAATACAAAATAACACATCTAACCGCCGCACTGACTGAGTGCTACAGCCGCAACTTCTGTGAACCCCTGCACCACTACTTCCCTGGCAGGTAGGCTGCTGTGAAGCAGGTGCTCTGCCCTGGCACGTTTGGCTCCCGACCTACCAATGCTGCCACCCTGCTGAATCCCAGCCATGCTTTAAACACATATAACCGCCAACGTGAACTGAGAGTGTATTTTACTGTTTGTACTGAAATAGGCAACTAAACAGTTTCAACACATCTAACTGCCGCCGACGTGAACTGAGAATTAATTTTTCTGTTTATACTGAAACAGGCCACTAAATGCTTTCAACACATCTAACACCGCTGACGTGAATGTATTTCTCTTTTTGTACTGAAATAAAAAATAACACATATAACCACCGCACTGACTGACTGCTACAGCGGCTACTTCTGTGAACCCCTGCACCACTACTTCCTGTGAAGCAGGTGCTCTACCCCCGGGCACGTTTGGCTCCCGACCTCCCACTGCGGCCACTCTGCTGACTCCCAGCCATGCTTTCAACACATATAACCACCGATGTGAACTGAGAATATATTTTTCTGTTTGTACTGAAATTGGCCACTGAACACTTTTGCCACAAATAAGTACACAAGTGAAATGCCTATTTATTTTTCTTTTTTTACTGTAATAAGCCCCTATACGCTTTCAACAGAAATAACTGCAGAAGTTAACTGAGCATATATTTTTCTTGTTGGAATGAAATAGGCCACTATACGCTTTAACAAAAAAACAATTAAATAGTGCAGTGCGTATATATCTTTCTTATTTTACTGAAATATGCCCTATACGCTGTGGGGATTCGCTCTGGTAGACAGGGTGTGCGGACGCAGTACAGAGGCAAATTACCAGTTCTTAAATCAAACCTCCGCATTTATTCACACATAAAGCAAAATCAAAACGTCACTTTGCAGTCTTGGTGTTAGTTCACACACAATGGAAAGTCCACATAGCAAAAAATCACCTTGTTGCCAGTTCTGTCTCCAGAAGTCCAAAGCGAGCTTTTAGGGGGCCCGTTTCCCTTACAGATGGGTCTCAGCCCTCCAGCATGGCACAAGCCTCAGATCCCAGCACACACACATCATGAGCTCCATTGTCAGACTGAGGTAATCCTCCTCACCTGGCAGTGCTGGCTGTTTATTAGGCCTGGCCAAACCCGGCTTGGATCATGGGGAGTAGTCACCCACCCAGCACTTTGACTACTCCCAGTAAGAGCCGTACTAAGTATTAAGGTGTCAAATAGCAACTGCCGTTGACACATAAAAACCGGCTCTTACTCCACCAAGGCCAGGAACCTCGGTGACACGTACCTATCATCCACGATGATTCCTTGTTACCTACTTACAAAGCTTTCACTAGAAATAACTGACATAGTGCAGTGCGTATATATTTGTCTATTTTTACTGAAATACACCCCTATACGCTTTTAACAGAAATAACTGCAGAAGTGACTTGAGAATATATATTTATTGTTGGAATGAAATAGGCCACTATATGCTTTAACCAGAAAACAATTAAATTGTGCAGTGCGTATATATTTATCTTTTTTTACTGAAATACGCCCCTATACACTTTCACCAGAATTAACTGCAGAAATACACTGAGAATATATCTTTCTTTTTTTACTGTTATACGCCCCTATATGCTTTGACCAGAAATAACTGGAACAGTGCAGTGCATATATATTTTTCTCGTCGTACAGAATAAGATACTAAGATATAAGCCACTAAAGGCTTTCCAACGTAACACTTGCAGCCCAAAAACTAAAAGCTGGATAGCCGTCTAATGACTATTTGGATCCCCAAATAAAAGTTTCCTGCACTTGTAAATAACTTTCCTATCAATTTCCCTAGCGACTTCTGACGATTCTCCCTGCACTAAGATGCTGTGAAATGATTCCTACCTATCCTTCCCTGCACTTATAATTCCTTTTTTCAGTTTTTTTTAAGCATAGAGGTTTTTCCAATTGTTGTCCCTAGTGCCTTCACACGTCTGTCCCTGCGCTCTGAATGCTGGAAAATGGCAGAATCTAAAATGGTTGCCATATTTATAGGGCTGTGACATCACAGGGCTGGCTGGCTGCTGATTGGCTGCATGCAGGCATGTCAATCTGGGTGATCCCACCTTCCAAGAGTTCCTTGCCGCATATCCTCAGTCCTCACACGTGTTGCCGCCATTTTAGGAAAATTGCAATTCATTACCATGAACCGCGAGGCAATTCGCATTCATTGCGAATCTGAGTTTTCCTGAAATTCGAATCGAATTCCACTTCGTCAGCTTCGATTCGCTCAGCCCGATTAAGGCTGATTGGGTCTGATATGAGGCTGATGAGGTCTGAAATGAGACTCACATGGGTCTGATCTGAGGCTGATGAGGGTCTGTTCTGAGGCTGATGGAGGTTGGGGGGTCTGATCAGACACCCAAGCTCCATCAGCTTCAGATTTTGGGGTTTGATCTGAAGGTATTCAATATGCCAATGATGGGCATTGATGTCCATAAATTACTAGCAGTTTATTACACCATAAAAGACATACCATTATATTTCTCATCTGGTATCAGAAGATTTTCTTTGCATGTAGTGTTTTTCTTTGCCAAAACCTGAGAATGGGTGAGTGAACTAAAAGTTACACCTTTGCTTAATCTGATCAAATTTCACAATTCACAATTTGTAGTTCCAATTAGATTTTTCAAGTTCAGGCATTTCATTTCATGGCTTGCAGATGTAGGAAATGTGTCATGACCCATTGTTTAAATCACATTTTTATGTTAACATTTTTATTTATCTTTTCATGTCACTATATGGATTTAAAAAAGTATACAATCCTGCAATTTTCACACTGGCCTCTAGGTCTAATAATTGGTCATGCTTTTCTGTTCTTTACAGGTAACTCTTTAGTAGCCATCATCATTATCACCATTGGAAGAATAACAATGGCAAATAACACCTCTGTATGTAGATAACACAGAATCCACCATTCACAATAGGTGATATCACAGCAAATCAGTTCCTTTCTGACTTCTGCACAGGTCAGAGCATGCCTAGAAAACTCTCCCGTAGAGGTCAATGAGGTCCCCTCCTGTCTATTGTGTCTATGGCCCTTGTAGCTGCTCACAAAAGAAAGGTAGTCTTAACATATTTTAGGCCTAGTGGACAGTGTTAAAATTGCAGGATTTTATATATATATATATACAGTGGAGGAAATAATTATTTGACCCCTCACTGATTTTGTAAGTTTGTCCAATGACAAAGAAATGAAAAGTCTCAGAACAGTATCATTTCAATGGTAGGTTTATTGTAACAGTGGCAGATAGCACATCAAAAGGAAAATCGAAAAAATAACTTTAAATAAAAGATAGCAACTGATTTGCATTTCATTGAGTGAAATAAGTATTTGAACCCCTACCAACCATTAAGAGTTCTGGCTCCCACAGAGTGGTTAGACACTTCTACTCAATTAGTCACCCTCATTAAGGACACCTGTCTTAACTAGTCACCTGTATAAAAGACACCTGTCCACAGAATCAATCAATCAAGCAGACTCCAAACTCTCCAACATGGGAAAGACCAAAGAGCTGTCCAAGGATGTCAGAGACAAAATTGTAGACCTGCACAAGGCTGGAATGGGCTACAAAACCATTAGCAAGAAGCTGGGAGAGAAGGTGACAACTGTTGGTGCGATTGTTCGAAAATGGAAGGAGCACAAAATGACCATCAATCGACCTCGCTCTGGGGCTCCACGCAAGATCTCACCTCGTGGGGTGTCAATGGTTCTGAGAAAGGTGAAAAAGCATCCTAGAACTACACGGGAGGAGTTAGTTAATGACCTCAAATTAGCAGGGACCACAGTCACCAAGAAAACCATTGGAAACACATTACACCGCAATGGATTAAAATCCTGCAGGGCTCGCAAGGTCCCCCTGCTCAGGAAGGCACATGTGCAGGCCCGTCTGAAGTTTGCCAATGAACACCTGAATGATTCAGAGAGTGACTGGGAGAAGGTGCTGTGGTCTGATGAGACCAAAATAGAGCTCTTTGGCATTAACTCAACTCGCTGTGTTTGGAGGAAGAAAAATGCTGCCTATGACCCCCAAAACACCGTCCCCACCGTCAAGCATGGGGGTGGAAACATTTTGCTTTGGGGGTGTTTTTCTGCTAAGGGCACAGGACAACTTATTTGCATAAACGGGAAAATGGACGGAGCCATGTATCGTGAAATCCTGAGCGACAACCTCCTTCCCTCTGCCAGGAAACTGAAAATGGGTCGTGGATGGGTGTTCCAGCACGACAATGACCCAAAACATACAGCAAAGGCAACAAAGGAGTGGCTCAAGAAGAAGCACATTAAGGTCATGGAGTGGCCTAGTCAGTCTCCGGACCTTAATCCAATCGAAAACCTATGGAGGGAGCTCAAGCTCAGAGTTGCACAGAGACAGCCTCGAAACCTTAGGGATTTAGAGATGATCTGCAAAGAGGAGTGGACCAACATTCCTCCTAAAATGTGCGCAAACTTGGTCATCAATTACAAGAAACGTTTGACCTCTGTGCTTGCAAACAAGGGTTTTTCCACCAAGTATTAAGTCTTTTTTTGTTAGAGGGTTCAAATACTTATTTCACTCAATGAAATGCAAATCAGTTGCTATCTTTTATTTAAAGTTATTTTTTCGATTTTCCTTTTGATGTGCTATCTGCCACTGTTACAATAAACCTACCATTGAAATGATACTGTTCTGAGACTTTTCATTTCTTTGTCATTGGACAAACTTACAAAATCAGTGAGGGGTCAAATAATTATTTCCTCCACTGTATATATATATAGAAAAGGAAAGTCCGCCGCACTCCTTTAAGTAAAAAAGTGTAATTTATTCACACATGTCAGACAACGTTTCGGTCCTCTCACAGGACCTTTTTCAAGTCAAGTGAACAAAAAAGTGCATAGTGCAAAAATAAATACAGCTCTACAGCATGACACAATCCATTATCAGCCAATAGAGTACTAGTGCACTCCCATTCATGGGTGGACTACAATTCATATAATTAGCTCCATCTGTTACCGTACATACCAACTTCAGTCGGAGTATATCAGTGATACATTCAATAATAATTCATCATCATATGTGTACATAAGTGTATATAATAAAGTGAACCGTGCAATTTAAAAACAAGTCCTTGACTATATTACCTTGCCTCAGGCCTGATGAAGAACCGAGATAGTTTGTGGAGAAGGCGTCTCTACTCGTGTCGGAACACGCCACTCATCCGCGTCCTCTGCTCCTTACTGCGCATGTATTCAACCCCCTTCTATTCACGCAGCTTCTAATACTCCTACGTCGCCTCTACGGTGGAAACCAGCGTGATGACGTACGGTCGATCACGTCCAGGCGCCGCGCACAGACAAGTCTGCGTCAGCGTATAGACAGATCGTCCGCGCCCCATCACGAGTCCATATCCACCATCTTACTTCAGGCAATGTTTTTGGGCAATAATATCATGCCTCCATAACTCCCATATTTATCTCGTCTCCATCCAAAAAAGGCCCGGCACTGGCAAAAAGTCAGCATACATATATATCTTTAGTTCAGACAAATCATTGTAGCTTCCATTTAATTCACCGCATATAGAGAGCAGACAACATCGGGGTATAGGCCATGTAAGATGGATATCTAGCTAACCATTCCTCCTGTCACCCTAAATTCTACATTTAACCCTTTGGGTTTTAGGGTATCAAGCCGAAAAATCCACCTTAATTCCGTTTTTTTTAGTTTGCTTAATCGATCACCTCCTCTTTCCAATGATTTAACATGGTCTATAATCATAAATTTCAAGTCACTTTCTTTATGATTTTTTTCGGCAAAATGCTTTGATACAGGCAGATCTCTTCTTTTATTCCTGATGGATTGCCTATGGTTATTTAACCTAGTCTTTAGATCGCAAGTGGTTTCACCAACATATAATTTTTTGCAAGGGCACCATAGTACATATATCACCCATGACGAATCACAGGTGAGATAATGCCCTATATCAAAGGTCTCGCCCGTGTCTGGATGTGTGAACGTCGATCCCTTGACCATCTGTTTACAGTTCACACATCCCAGACACGGGAAAGAGCCCGTGCGCCTTGTTTTAAGAAATGTCTGTCTAGATTGTCCTTTGTCTGGTACTTTAGAGTGTACTACCTTATCCCTGATGTTGCCTGCTCTTCTATATGCCATCATCGGCAAACTTTTAAATGCAGCAACATTTGGGTGTCCACTGCTCAATAAACTCCAATGTCGCCTTATTATTTTTTCAATTTCGGGACTCAACTCATTATAAGATGATACAAACGGCAATCTATCATTAGTTTATCTAGTTTTCGGGGTCAATAACTCCTCTCTGGGGATTTTTTTTAGCCCTTTCTGCATGTCTTTTCACTAACTTTCTAGGGTATCCCCTGTCTATAAAAGATTGTTCCATATTTTTCATTGCTGAGCACATATTCTCATCTTTATCAACAATTCTCCGCACCCGGAGCATTTGGCTAAACGGCAGAGAATCTACCATCCTTCTTGGATGCCCACTAGTGAAATGCAACAATGTATTCTTATCTGTGGCCTTAATGTTTAAATCCATATGTACCTGTTCATCCTCAATATATACTTGTGTATCCAAGTATTGCACCCGGTCAGTCGATGCCGTTAACGTAAACTGGATCTCCCGGTCAAGGGAGTTCAAGTGTACGTGAAAATCCATCAGCTGATCCATGGTGCCACCCCAAATGAGGAAAATGTCATCTATGTATCTCCACCACGACAAAACTTGATTGAAGTGGGGAGATACATAGACGAGACGTTCCTCAAATGACCGCACAAAAATATTTGCATAAGTGGGCGCGGCATTAGAGCCCATCGCCGCGCCCATCTTTTGCAAAAAAAATTGTCCCTGGAACACGAAATAATTGTTCCTCAAGGACAATTCCAACAATGTCAATATGAATTGTCGTACTGGAGCGGGATGCTCTGAATGTGCCAACATCTCCGCTACAGCCGACAAGCCTTTATTGTGGTCAATCGAGGTATATAGCGACACTATGTCAAAAGAGGCTATAATCGCCCCCCTTGGTACCTGCATCCCTTTAATCTTGGTGATGAAGTCTCCGGTATCCCTAACATACGATCTAGCACCCATAGCATATTCTCTCAATATCTTATCCAGGAATACATTGATATTAGATAGTATAGAGCCCCTACCCGAGATTATCGGCCGACCTGGAGGGTCAACCAACCTTTTATGTATCTTTGGTAATGCATATATCGTGGGTGTAACCGGGGACTTCACCACCAAAAAATCCTTAAGTTGTCCATCAATAATGCCACTCTGCATCGCCATAGTCAAATGTGCATCAATTTTCCTTGCAATGTCGAACCTGGGGTCCCTGGCCAATGGCTCGTAGACGCCAGGTTCGCTCAATTGCCTTCTTATCTCATTAACATATTGAGTGGTGTCCATTACCACGATCCCACCACCCTTGTCCGCGGGCTTGATGGTGAGATCGGGGTTGCTGGACAATCCCTCCAATGCAGACATTTCCTGTGTCGAAATGTTTGGCCTCATATACATACTGGGATGAGTGCTTTTTCTCAACATAGCTACGTCTCTTTTGACCGCTTCAGAAAAACATTCTAAAGCATGTGAATTGACAAGTGGAACAAAATCACTTTTTAAATACAAATCAAACTGTTTCAAAGTAAGTTGACCATCGGCATTGCCAGGTTCATTAGCATTCACATTCGTGGCATCAGTGGAACCAGAGTCGAACCACACCCTCAGTTTGAGATTCCTGAGGAGGCGGTTCAAGTCCAGTTCCAACTGAAACCAATCCGGCCTAGCCTGTGGGCAAAAGGATAATCCCTTATTTAGGGCTTTCAATTCATGCTCAGTCAATGTGTGGGATGAAATGTTAACCACCACATTCGATTCTATTTTTTCTTGTTTGTATTCATCTGTTGTTGGTCCTCATTAATCTCTGCGCTCTGGTTTTTCCAGGCTCTTCTGGAATCGAATGTGGTGGTTAACATTTCATCCCACACATTGACTGAGCATGAATTGACGTTCAGTTAGTGAAAAGACATGCAGAAAGGGCTAAAAAAATCCCCAGAGAGGAGTTATTGACCCCGAAAACTAGAAAAACTAATGATAGATTGCCGTTTGTATCATCTTATAATGAGTTGAGTCCCGAAATTGAAAAAATAATAAGGCGACATTGGAGTTTATTGAGCAGTGGACACCCAAATGTTGCTGCATTTAAAAGTTTGCCGATGATGGCATATAGAAGAGCAGGCAACATCAGGGATAAGGTAGTACACTCTAAAGTACCAGACAAAGGACAATCTAGACAGACATTTCTTAAAACAAGGCGCACGGGCTCTTTCCCGTGTCTGGGATGTGTGAACTGTAAACAGATGGTCAAGGGATCGACGTTCACACATCCAGACACGGGCGAGACCTTTGATATAGGGCATTATCTCACCTGTGATTCGTCATGGGTGATATATATACTATGGTGCCCTTGCAAAAAATTATATGTTGGTGAAACCACTTGCGATCTAAAGACTAGGTTAAATAACCATAGGCAATCCATCAGGAATAAAAGAAGAGATCTGCCTGTATCAAAGCATTTTGCCGAAAAAAATCATAAAGAAAGTGACTTGAAATTTATGATTAAAGACCATGTTAAATCATTGGAAAGAGGAGGTGATCGATTAAGCAAACTAAAAAAAACTGAATTAAGGTGGATTTTTCGGCTTGATACCCTAAAACCCAAAGGGTTAAATGTAGAATTTAGGGTGACAGGAGGAATGGTTAGCTAGATATCCATCTTACATGGCCTATACCCCGATGTTGTCTGCTCTCTATATGCGGTGAATTAAATGGACGCTACAATGATTTGTCTGAACTAAAGATATATATGTATGCTGACTTTTTGCCAGTGCCGGGCCTTTTTTGGATGGAGACGAGATAAATATGGGAGTTATGGAGGCATGATATTATTGCCCAAAAACATTGCCTGAAGTAAGATGGTGGATATGGACTCGTGATGGGGCACGGACGATCTGTCTATACGCTGACGCAGACTTGTCTGTGCGCGGCGCCTGGACGTGATCGACCGTACGTCATCACGCTGGTTTCCACCGTAGAGGCGACGTAGGAGTATTAGAAGCTGCGTGAATAGAAGGGGGTTGAATACATGCGCAGTAAGGAGCAGAGGATGCGGATGAGTGGCGTGTTCCGACACGAGTAGAGATGCCTTCTCCACAAACTATCTCGGTTCTCCATCAGGCCTGAGGCAAGGTAATATAGTCAAGGACTTGTTTTTAAATTGCACGGTTCACTTTATTATATACACTTATGTACACATATGATGATGAATTATTATTGAATGTATCACTGATATACTCCGACTGAAGTTGGTATGTACGGTAACAGATGGAGCTAATTATATGAATTGTAGTCCACCCATGAATGGGAGTGCACTAGTACTCTATTGGCTGATAATGGATTGTGTATTTATTTTTGCACTATGCACTTTTTTGTTCACTTGACTTGAAAAAGGTCCTGTGAGAGGACCGAAACGTTGTCTGACATGTGTGAATAAATTACACTTTTTTACTTAAAGGAGTGCTGCGGACTTTCCTTTTCTACTGAATTTGTCCCATATCGAGGGACCACCGCGGGCACCTGCACTACTACATTTGTACTGAAGGGAGTGCTGCCTGAATCTTTCCATGGATATATATATATATATATATATATATATATATATTTATATATATATAAAATGACATGAAAACATTTAAAAATAAAACTCACCAAATATTCTTAAAAAAATTACATTTAACATAAAAATGTAATTTAAACAATGACATATTCCTTTATCCTTTAAGAAAGGCCATGTATGGAACATCTCCCAAATAAACCACTGTTGGTCATGGATAGGGTTGAGCATACCCGAACTGTATAGTTCGGGTCCTTACCGAACTTTAGGATTTTTGGACCCCGGACCCGAACCCGAACATTTCAGTAAAAGTTTGGGTTCGGTGTTCGGCAATTTTATGGCAAGTGTTTAACTCGCGTGCCCTTAGAAGCCATTACAGCCATGCCTACTAAAGGCATGGCTGTGATTTACCAGTGCAGCATGTGACCCAGCCTCTATATAAGCTGGAGTCATGTAGCGGTGCACGTCCCTATACTCTGATTAGTGTAGGGATGGATGCTGCTGCTGTGAGGGAGATAATAGGAAAGAATCTTTAATCAGAAGTGCTTGTTAAGTCAGCGATCTACAATCTTTTTACCCTGCCCTGAACCCAGTGACACAGAAAAAGAACTTTTATACGTCTGTTAGTTAGGTGGGCGGCAGAAGCCATTTTATGCAAGCTCAGTGCACCAGCACAGCATATGTGCATTTGTGACATTCAAATCCAAGCTTGAAATACTGCAATATTGATCTGGTTTTAAAAAAACACCCATTTTTGGCAATATCCTACATCTGGTGCCTTTGCAGCATTTGTCAGTGTTAAATACAAGCTTGCAATACTGCAATATTTTTCTGGGTTTAAAAAAACACTCATTTTTGGCAATACCCTACATCTGGGGTCTATGTTGCTTTTTTTGTGGGAAAAACAAGTTTGAAATACTGCAATAATAATCTGGGTTTAAAAAAACACCCATTTTTGGCAATATCCTACATCTGGGGCCTATGCTGCATTTGTTAGTGTGACATACAAGCTAGCAATACTGCAATAATATTATGAGTTTAAAAAAACACCCATTTTGGGCAAAAAACAATTTGCAGCCTTTGCTGCATCTGTCAGTGAGAGATACACGCGTTAGATACTGCTGTTCTATTCTGTTATTTAAAAAAACACCAATTTTGGGCCAAATACTAAATTTGCAGCCTTTGCTGCATCTGTCAGTGTGAGATACATGCATTAGATACTGCTGTTATATTCTGTTATTTAAAAAAAACACCCATTTTGGTCAAAATACTTAATTTTGCAGCCTTTGCTGCTTCTGTCAGTGTGAGATACACACATTAGATACTGCTGTTCTATTCTGTTATTTAAAAAACACCCATTTTGGGCCAAATACTAAATTTGCAGCCTTTGCTGCATCTGTCAGTGTGAGATACACGCGTTAGATAGTGCTGTTATATCCTGTTATTAAAAAAACACCTATTTTGGGCAAGATCCTAAATTTGAGAAATATGAGGAGAGTGTCAAATAAGGGACATGGCCCCGGTTGTGGTGCTGCTGGTGGAGCTCCTGTTGCAGGGAGAGGATGTGGTCGATCTGTGTCAGCTACACGCACAAGTGAAACACTTTCCTCAGGTGCGAGTAGGCGACAGAATCTTCAGCATTATTTGGTCGGGCCTAATGCGGCTCTACGAATGGTGAGTCCAGAACAAGTACAGTGATAGTAGATTATGTTGCTGACAGTGCCTCCAGTTCCTTTACATTGTCTCCCACCCAGTCTCCTGCTGAAAGATCAGAGTTGGCACCTGCAGCCGATGTCCATCAGTCTTTCACCTCACCCCCTTGCAAATCAGCCAATCAGTCTGAGCCCCAAGTCATGGAGCAGTCTCTTCTCCTTTTTTATGACTCTGCTAGCAGTTTCCCAGGGCCATCCACCTAGCCCTGCCCCAGAAGTGGAAGAGATTGAGTGCACCGATGCCCAACCACTTATCTTTCAATATGAGTACATGGGAGGACCACCACAGCACGTCTCGGATGATGACGAAACATAGGAGCCAACTGCTATGGCTTTCAAAAGTGTGCAGACCGACAAGGAGGGCAGGGGTGAAGACTGGGTGGAAGATGATGTGGAAGACGATGAGGTCCTCAACCCCACATAGAATCAAGGTCATGCGAGTGACCTGTCTACGTTAGTTCGGATGAAGAGGTGGTGGTCGCAGAGAGCTACCAGCCCAGCAGAAGAGGGAGCAGGGTGCAAAAGCGGAGCGGCCATCCCCTAGACAGTGCGCCTGCTACTGACCACTGCAGCAAGGGACCGAGCACACCAAAGCCAGATCCAATGAGTTCCCTGGCATGGCAGTTCTTCATGTGCTGTGCTGACAACAAGATACGAGTGGTTTGCACGCTGTGCAATCAGAGACTGAAGTGAGGCATAAACGTTCTCAACCTGCATGATCAGCCATCTAAGTGCAAAGCACGAGCTGCAGTGGAGTAGACACCTCAAAACCCAAGAAAGGTCTCTGGCTCCTCCTGCTTACTCTTCTGCTGCAGTCTCGGCCTCTTCATCCACCTCTGGAGTGACAGTGGCACCTGCCACCCCGTAAACAGAGGATCTGCCAGCAACACCACCACCTGGGTCACCAAGCATCTCCACAATGTCCCACGGAAGCATTCAGCTCTCCATCTCCCAAACACTGGGTACCCCCCTACCCACCTGCGATCCCTGGACCTGAATGCCAGCATTTCAAAATTCCTGGCCTTTGAAATGCTGTCATTAGGTGGAGACAGAAAGCTTTAAAAGCCTTATGGCAGTGGTTGTCCCACAGTACGTCGTGCCCAGCCACCACTACTTTTCTAAATGAGCCATCCCTTCCCTGAACAACAAACTGGAGGACAAAATCAGGTGCGCACTGCGCAACGCCAACTGTGGCAAGGTCCACCTAACTACGGATTTGCTGACCAGTAAGCACAATTAGGGACGTTATATCTCCCTAACAGCACACTGGGTAATTGCAGTGGCGGTTGAGCCTAAGGCGGATCGCAGTTTGGCGCATGTCCTTCCACCACCGAGGATTGCAGGGCGCTTCAGTTTGCCTCCTGTTGCTGTCCTCTACCGGCTCCTAATCCGGTCAGCGTAACACCTTCACCACCAACTTCCACATAGCCAGGGTGTCATGACTGAGGATGGGGAAAACCCTCAGCCGTGCGATGCCACATGATGTTGTTAGGCTGCTCGGCCAGGACAACAGGATTAGGGAGCAGGTCACCTCCTAAAGCGTCCCTAACCTGACCCTAACTCCTAGCTGCATGGGCCGACCTTTAAGGTAGGAGGACCCATGCTCAGGAACCTCGGATCCCTAACTCACCCTCCGACCGGTCCCTGGACCAGGAGTCAAGGTAAGACAACCTGTTCCTTCTGGATACGGAGGAACAGGAGTCTCACTGGCCAAGCTGCAGGGAAAAGGGGAACACTAACAGTCTTACGGATATGGCAGGTGAACTAACTAGTTCCACCTACCTGCCACAGCCTTGCTGACTGGATCCCTGAGCACAGAGGGATCCAGATCCATAAGCTGCACCAAACAACAAAAGGAAAATCCCAACTGAACATCAAATGGACATCACACAAAAACTTGACATAAACTTAATGTGACATTAATCTTTTTGTGACATAATCTTTATGACCACAAGGGTGGCCCCCACTGGCAGGTGTAAAACACAGGAGGCTGCTCCTGCTAAGGATGGGTGAAGCAACCCTCAGACATGTGCTAAACACTAAGGCTTTATAGGCCAAGAAGCCACACCCAACAGTCTGACACACCCAGTGACTCACACACACACTGGGAAGGGAGTTAACCCTTCCAGCACCAGGGAAGGGAAACACAAACTTAAAGGAAAAGTGTCCAACTCAAGAACACACTGTGGCTGTTGCCGCAGGCAATGACATGGGTGGCAACCATGTCCTGGGAGTCAGCCCGAAGGCCGGGACACTGCCACCACATGTACACAATACAACCAAACGTTGCCACGGGCAACCACAGTGAAGGGAAGATGTCAGTGCACACCACACATAAAACAGAGTGCACACAGAAATACAAAAGTGCATACATACACGCACACAACTCCAAGGCAACCGCACACACTCCTGTTGTCCGCGGCAACCGCACTTGAGGCAAACAACATTATGCCTCCAGCTGCGGTTGACGCAACAACCCAAACCGCGGGCAGCTGTATGCGGCTCCCAAGGAGTCACGGCCATAAACATCGTCGTGACACAGGGGTAAACAACAGCAGGCAGTTTTAAAAATTATCTTTTTGTGGGACAAACCCCACACAGTGCAGGAGCTGTGGACGGGCCTTGAGTTGCTGCATAAAGTGCGGGCCGTGCTGCTGCTCGCCTGTCAGTGCTGCAGCGTAACTTCGGCCTTCCCGCTCACCGCCTCATATGCGACTTACCCACAAGGTTGAACTCCACCTTACACATGCTGGCCATACTGTGCGAGCAGCAGCAGGCAATAGTGGAGTTTCAGCTGCAGCACGCACGGGTGAGTCGCTCTATGGAACAGCACCACTTCACCGCCAATGACTGGGCCTCCATGCGAGACCTTTGTTCCTTGTTGTGCTGTTTCGTGTACTCCACCAACATAGCCAGTGCCGATAACGCCATTCTCAGCGTTACTATCATACTTCTATACCTCCTTGAAAAAACGCTACTGGCGATGATGGAAGAGGATGTGGCACAGGAGGAGGAAGAGGGATCATTTCATAGGGTTTTCGGCCAATCATTCACAAGTGGCTCCGAGGGTGGGTTCCTGCACCCACAAACGCCACGTACACAATTGTCCAGCCAGGACACAGTTCTGGAGGATGATGAGGAGGAGGAGATGGAGGAGGTGGAACCGTGTTCACAGCAGGGTGGCACCCAAACCAGCCCATGGCCATCAAATGGTGCATGGCTGGGGGGATACAGAGGACACAGACGATACACCTCCCATACTGGAGCATGATCGTAAGATGCGCGAGTACAAGCAAACGCTGGTGGCATTCCCACCTGACAGCGGGGGCACAGTGGAAGCACAAGGCAAAGGCAGAGGAGGAGGTCGCCAATGCAGCTGGGGAACCACCAGCACCTCAGAAACCAGGGTTAGGATGGCTGAAATGTGGAAAAGCTTTCTCAGCTCGCCACAACAACCATCACCACCAGCTTATATGGAACGTCTTAGCAGGAGGCAGGATTTCAACAAAGTCGATAGAGATGATATCCAATTGGATCGTGAACATCACGGGGACGTTCTACATGGTGGGGCAGTAGCTGTGCACACATCTGCACGTACTGAATGATGGGTCTGCCCCCTTCAACTTCAGGGTCTCCAAATTGGGCACATGGCTTGAGCTTGCCCTTTACGCCTTGGAGGTGCTGGCCTGCCCTGCAACCAGTGTATTGTCTGAACGTGTGTTTAGCACGGCAAGGGGCGTTATCGCAGACAAGCACAGCCGCCTGTCTACAGCCAATGTGGACAAGATCACGTTCATTAAAATCAACCAGGCATGGATCCCACAGGGCTTGTCTGTACCTTATGCAGAATAGACATGTAAACCGGACTTACCCAGCCATTGTTATATTACAGCGCAATTGCTCATTCTTGTATTTTGGATATTTCACACTCTTTTAAACCAAAAACCAGTGTTGGCTACATCGTCCTTTACCGCCGCTTTCACCTATACCGCTACGCCCACCGCCTCTTCAAACTCCTACTCCATATGGACCTCCACCTCATAAATCAAGATATTTTTTTTTTATTTGTACGTATTTTATTTTATGTAATTTCACTAATTTGTCTGTTACATTCTCGGGTGAAATTCACCAATTTTTGTCTGTAATATACCACTGTTATACTTAGTGAAGTGTTTTTTACCTGTCTACTAATGTGTCTGTTCCATTTTTGGGTGAAATTCACCAATTTTTGGGTGTGATATACCCCTGCTATACCTAATAAACAGGTAAACTAATTTCACTAATTTGTCTGTTACATTCTCGGGTGAAATACACCAATTTTTGGTTGTGATATACCCCTGCTCTACCTAGTAGACAAATAAAAGCATTTCACTAATTTGTCTGTTACGTTCTCCGGTGAAATTCACCAATTTTTGTCTGTAATATACCACTGTTATATCTAGTAGACTAGTAAAAAAATATCACTAAATGTTTCTGTTACATTTTCAGGTGAAATTCACAAATTTTTGACTGTGATACACCCCTGCTATACCTAGTAGACAGGTAAAAACATTTAACTAATTTATCTGTTACATTTTTGGGTGAAATTCACCAGTTTTTGGCTGTGATATACCCTTGCTATATCTAGTAGACAAGTAAAAACATTTAACTAATTTGTCTGTTACATTCTTGGGTGACATTTGACAATTTTTGCCGTGATTAAACCCCTGCTCTGCATAGGTGATAGGGACAAAAATTTCTAAAAATCGTCTGTTATATTGTCAGTTGACATTTTACCAATTTTGCTGTATAGAAACCCCTGCTCTGCATAGGTGACAGGAAATTAAATTTCAAAAATTCTTCTTTAATTGATGCACACTACCTCCTTTACTTGTAAGCTTCAGCTTCAATAATTTGTCCCACTTTCCCACTCAATCAACTTTTAATTTCATCTATTGACCTCCCTTGGATGTGGTATCTCCTTCTGACACTCCCTTTCTGGCTGATTCTCCAATAACTGTGATCAACATGGTAGGCTCAGAAAAGAACATCGAAAGTTAATAGAGAAGATATCCAAATGGAACGTGGACGATCACGGGGACATGCGATCAGGCAGAAGTTATCTAACGTCAACAAAGTGGCAGCAGGGCCTCTCCTGTCTAACATTTCCAAATCCAAAATACCCCAGTGACATTTCCTATAATTTTTAATTAATCATTCCAATAACAGAACATCTTAAGAGTCCTGTATTGTTATTTATCATCACTACCTCCCCGAGTCGGGAGTGGGTAATTGCCAAACGCCCCCTCCTTGCCTTCGATTCTTCCTTTTAAATAACTTTTCCCACATTTCCACTCAATCACATTTAATTTCATCCAATGACCTTCCTTGGATGTGGTATCCCTTTCTGACACTCCCTCTCCGGCGCGGAACCCTGATTCGCCGCTAATGGTGATCAACATGGTAGGCGCAGAAAAGAACATCGAAAGTTGATAGAGAAGATATCCAATTGGATCGTGAACATCACGGGGACATGCGACATGGTGGGGCAGTATCTGTGCACACGCCTAGACGTACTGACTGATTGGTCTGCCCCCTTCAACTTCTGGGTCTCCAAATTGAACACATGGCTAGAGCTTGCCCTTTATGCCTTGGAGGTGCTGGCCTGCCCTGCAGCCAGTGTCTTGTCTGAACGTGTGTTTGGAGGGGGTTATCACAGGTTATATTTCCGAATGTTTTGGGGTGTACCCTAATTTAAACTAAAAAAATTTAACCAAAAAACTGTGTAGGCTACCTCCCCCTCCTCCACCGCCCCTTCCACCTACACCGCCACATCCGCTGCCTCCTCAACCTTCTACTCCACATAGACCTTGTCCTCCTAGATCAAGATTATTATTTCTTATTTTTGCGTATTTTATGTTATTTAAAGTCATTTCCCTATCCACAATTGTTTGCAGAGCCCTTGCCATGCTCTTAACCACATTTTGCTTCCATTTGCAGCCCTCTAGCCCATTCCATGACATTTTTAGAGCCATTTTAGTGCTCAGAAGTTTGGGTCCCCATTGACTACAATGGGGTTCGGGGTCAAGTTAGGGTGCCGAACTCGAACTTTTTTGTAAAGTTCGGCAGAACCCGTCGATCCCAAACATCCAGGTGTCCGCTCAACTTTAATCATGGAGATGGCATGTGACAATGAATTATGAATTATAAAAAAAAAGTTTCTACTAAACTGACCACAGCTGAACCTGCTCTAATTGGTTTCATGTTTGCTTCTTTTGACATCCAACTTAGTGTGCATTGAAGCAGTTTACTCAATTACTTGTGTGCTCTCATTATTGTAAATTTTTAAGTGGGCCATGGTTTTGAACTTGACTACTGTTCCACAACCCTCTGTCTTAGTTTAGCTGTCAGGCCTTTGTTTGCGTCCAGATTAATGGATTTTACATGTCTACAACTTCTTATTTATACACTAAAGAAAAAGAAAATGACTATAGCCAGTAAAGTAGTTGACTAGGAACAATCTAAATAGTTTTATTTTCAATAATATGCAGATATGTTTATTTTATTTTATTTAAACTAGTTTATTCCCTATGTGTACATCTACCTGAATATTTTACAAATGCTATTTTCTACCTATAAATATTTATTATTGTTTTTGTCCCATTTAGAAAGGTAAAGAAAACATCCACCATTTAAAAAAAATCATTTATTTATATTTTTTTCTTTAACACTTAAGACAAATTTTTTCATAATTTTTCTTAAACGTATGTAATAATTTTTCATTCATCTTGCAAACCTCTGGAACGTGCAATGTACAGTCGTGGCCAAAAGTTTTGAGAATTACAAAAATATTGGAGATTGGAAAAGTTGCTGCTTAAGTTTTTATAATAGCAATTTGCATATACTACAGAATGTTATAAAGAGTGATTAGATGAATTGCATAGTCCTTCTTTGCCATGAAAATTAACTTAATCCCAAAAAAAACTTTCCACTGCATTTCATTGCTGTCATTAAAGGACCTGCTGAGATCATTTCAGTAATCGTCTTGTTAACTCACAGGAAATCTCACGTCTCGTGAGATGACGCGCCGATGCGTCAACGAGGAATAACCCGGCCACCCGCAGGACACATCCCTGTGTTAGACGGTTGGGAGGCGGTTAAAGGACCTGCTGAGATCATTCCAGTAATCGTCTTGTTAACTCAGGTGAGAATGTTGACAAGCTCAAGGCTGAAGATCATTATGTCAGGCTGATTGGGTTGAAATGGCAGACTTGAACTGATAAAAGGAGGGTGATGCTTGAAATCATTGTTCTTCCATTGTTAACCATGGTGACCGGCAAAGAAACGCATGTAGCCATCATTCCGTTGCAAAAAAATGGCTTCACAGGCAAGGATATTGTGGCTACTAAGATTGCACCTCAATCAACAATTTATAGGAGCATCAAGAACTTCAAGGAAAGAGGTTCAATTCTTGTTAAGCAGGCTTCAGGGCGTCCAAGAAAGTCCAGCAAGCACCAGGATCGTCTCCTAAAGAGGATTCAGCTGCGGGATCGGAGTGCCACCAGTGCAGAGTTTTCTCAGGAATGGCAGCAGGCAGGTGTGAGCACATCTGCACGAACAGTGAGGCGAAGGCTTTTGGAAGATGGCCTGGTGTCAAGAAGGGCAGCAAAGAAGCCACTTCTCTCCAAAAAATACATCAGGGACAGATTGATCTTCTGCAGAAAATATGGTGAATGGACTGCTGAGGACTAGGGCAAAGTCATATTCTCCGATGAAGCCTCTTTCCGATTGTTTGGGGCATCAGGAAAAAGGCTTGTCCAGGGAAGAAAAGGTGAGCGCTACCATCAGTCCTGTGTCATGACGACAGTAAAGCATCCTGAGACCATTCATGTGTGGGGTTGCTTCTCATCCAAGGGAGTGGGCTCACTCACAATTTTGCCCAAAAACACAGCCATGATTAAAGAATGGTACCAAAACACCCTCCAACAGCAACTTCTTCCAACAATCCAACAACAGTTTGGTGAAGAACAATGCATTTCCTAGCATGATGGAGCACCGTGCCATAAGGCAAAAGTGATAACTAAGTGGCTCGGGGACCAAAACGTTGACCTTTTGGGTCCGTGGCCTGGAAACTCCCCAGATCTTAATCCCATTGAGAACTTGTGGTCAATCCTCAAGAGGTGGGTGGACAAACAAAAACCCACTAATTCTGACAAACTCCAAGAAGTGGGTTGCTATCAGTCAGGAATTGGCCCAGAAGTTGATTGAGAGCATGCCCAGTCGAATTGCAGAGGTCCTGAAAAAGAAGGGCCAACACTGCAAATACTGACTCTTTGGATAAATGTCATGTAATTGTCGATAAAAGCCTTTGAAATGTATGAACTGCATGTAATTATATTTCATTACATCACAGAAACAACTGAAACAAAGATCTAAAAGCAGTTTAGCAGCAAAATTTGTGAAAACTAATATTTGTGTCATTCTCAAAACTTTTGGCCACGACTGTACATATTTTTCTTGGCTATCGAGCTTTATTGATGGTGATACATAAAGCCATTAATTGTAAAACTTGGTTATAAGCAACATTTTGGATATTTCTATCTAGAGTATAGATGAATGATTTAGTGAGCCTACTCTTGAAATTGTTACATATATCCGTCTTTGGGACAAACAAGTTAATACTACAGCACTTGATTTTGATTGTCCCTGTGCCTTGTTGATGGTGATACTTAATGCCAGCCAGAGAGATAAGAGACAGACTGAGAATATATATAAATATATATATATATATATATATATATATATATATATAGTAAAATTAAAGCTGTGCTGGGATTAGTTGCTATGGGCAGCAAACATCTTCTCTTTTAGACAGCACATGCAGAGAAATGAGAGGCAGACTGAAATGCAGGGGAGATTAGAAGCAGAGTGAGAAACAGTGACATTTACATTGGTATATAAAATGCATGCTGCATCAAAAACACATTACTTCTAGAATGTTTGTATTGTAATGGTACTTTTAAGTAATGATTTGTTCTGTCCCTTTAATTATGTTCCCTTTTATTTTTACCATTCTGTGTAATGATGTGCCTTGTAAAGTAGTGGGTTAGAGATAGTACACATCCCCCATTGTACTGATAAGAACACCTTCCTAAGTGATCTCAGAGATGTGTGTGATGCTAACTGGAAGAGGGGCTGATGGGAATAACTGTGGTCTGCACTAACAATTAATTGGGATTCCACCAGGAATTTCATCATAGGTAGGATGTAAGTATTGATTTTCCCTTTTTCTTGTACAACCTGGGGTGTCGGTCATGCATTATAATGTGGTAAACAGCCATGTGTTATAGCATGATCGACGGGATCCCTACCCCATATTTACTTTTTATTATTCTGTTTGTGATTTGTTTGTGTTATCATATATTTAATCCCACTTAGTAAATATTTTTTTTTTAACTCAGCCTGCATACATTTATTCATTCTCAAATAATTTTGAATTCACATTACTTTACAATGTTCCACTTTTGGATGGACTTGATAACCCCCAAGTATTTTAAGTTGGATCATGAAAAGTACATGTACCAAGTTTGGTCCTTCAAGGCACAAGGAGCTTATAAAGAACAAATATACAAACACATTTTTACTTTCCTATATATAGATATTCTTTAACAGTTGCAATAATTTTTATGCATGTTATTTAAAAATATTAATATTAACTGTCAAGTATAAATAGTAAGAACATTTAGACACAGATATAATTTATAAAACTTTTTGCAATGATAGAAAATTTACAATTCTATATCTATCAAGCTATTAATGTCTTGTGAACAATTACTAGCGTTCAACAATTCTTATTTTACAAAAGCCTGCTTAATGCTTCTACTGACAAATGGCAATGTTTTCTAAAATATTATGAAGATTTGCTCTCTGAATTGACATATTCTCTTGGCCAAACTCCCTTTTCCAGTAAGCAAATACTTGAATAATTAGATTAGACTGTGGTGTCTTGCGTGTATAGTAAAGCTTATTTGCCAACATATTGTATATGGTACAAACATTTGTTTTTCATTTAGTGCAGTATGACTTTCTTCCTCCAGGCGTTTCATTGTTGCTCTGGTAATCACAAATCTGTCAGGGCCCATTCTTTTACATATTTTCTGACTTTCTTCAAGTAGTTTTTTCTATCTCCTTGGATGCACATACGTTAATTTTCCTTAGCTGCCAACACTTTGGAGCATCATGACCTTAGGCCCTTAATATCTTCGGAAACATTGACAGAAACAATGCTAAACATAAGTATGTCACAAGTGAGTTTCTTTTATCTTCGAGATGCAGAGCAAATTTGACAGTAGAGCGATTTTCTTTTGTTTCCAGTGTCCAACACCTGTAGGTATGGACAAAAAAACTTAAGTCAGCACATATAACATTATACCCTAGAGAACATTTGCTGTCACGATAACATTTTATTTGAGAAGTTTATTACTGAAGAGTCAACAATTCTGAGGTATGGTCCCTAGAAGTTAACATGTCACTGACACTGGAGAAATCCATTCTTCCAGTCATAATGCATTTTATCAGTTTGCATAAAGCCACTAACATCACTGAGGTGCTATGAGACTAAGACATCATAGAGATGGCAGATCCATGTGTGCAAAACCATTACGGATGGAAAATAATCTCTGAATGCTTCTAGGGGATAATACCATTGTAATACATTATCTGATGGAGTACGCTACACATGTTTTTCTGCAATATTAGGATGGAATCCAACAGAAAAAAACCTACAGTATATGCTTGATTTTGGAATCTCAGGCACAATTTGGCCCTATTAATTTTCTATACCATTATACAATTTAGTACAACTCAGACCCATTAAATAGTCCAGGTAGTGATGCATATTCTTTTTTTGTTTTTCATCAGTTTTTATTTTCTGATTGTATTTTATTTTATTTTCTATGTCAGTCATCTTGCTTGAGCTGCTGTTAGAAGCAATTAGAGATATATTTTACAACAGTCACATGGGCAATAGATACAATATACTGGAGGGGACTCATTCATTTCTATTGATGAATTTTTGAAGTATACTGTGCGACCTTTGTGGAAGTGTGCAGGAAAGTAGTAGAAAAGCTCCTATCGTAAATAGTGGATCCTGTGCGATATGTTTATTTCTGTCATTGCATTTCTGACTATGCTGATAATGAGATGACTGCTGACTAGTGTTGAGCAAATTGAAGCATCCGAAGTGGAATTCGATCCAAAGTATAGGAGAAATATGATTCACCACAAATCTGAATCTCCTCACCTTTCTTGTTAATGAATAATTTTTTTTCTAACATGGAAGCAGCATGTGTTACAAAATTAAAGTAAGAAGTCCGGGAACACAGGGGGCGGAGGTCTGAGATGGCCGCACTGTTCTGAGCTCCGTAACACTGATCTCTCTAAGCACCTGATACAGCCAGCAAACTGCCTGAACTAGGCTAACAATGGTAAAAATGGGGAACACTAAGGCTGGAGAACACCCGACCTCCAACAAAATACAAGCCACATCAGGAGAAATGGATAGATTTATAAAAAAGGCTGCCTCCTCATTTGTGGTGCGGGAATCAAAAATGGTGCCGGCTCACTCTCAGAAAACTTCGGAGCGATCGTTGGACAGATCGGAGGAGGAAAGCGATATGGAGGAGCCGCAGAGCAAAGGTCCCCATCACCAGGCACTACTTGAAACAAGCCCTCTGCAAGGCTATGGAGCCAGTCATTGATTAAATTTCCGCTCTTCGTCAAGAAATGAGGCAAGTGGGGGATCGAGTAGAGACACTAGAATCACATCAGGCTTTAATCCTGGATCATCAGACGGCCACCGCTAACTCCCTCCAAAAGTGCAGCGCCTATTTCAACGAACTGCACAATGCCCTGGAAGACCAGGAAAACAGGGGGCGCTGAAACAATCTGCGCTGCAGAGGGATCCCTGAGTCCATTCAACCAGGTGATGTGTCCTCCACAGTTAAATCTATATGCTCCCTGCTTGTGGGCCATGATTTTGAGCATTAAATAATCTTAGAGCGAGCTCACAGAGCCTTACATCCCAAGCCTAAACCAGAAGAACCCCCAGGGACATCATTTGTAAGTTTCTGAACTTTCAAGTTAAAGCGGCGTTCCAAGAGGCCGCAAGGAATCGCCTGGATTTCTCCTATGAGGGGACACAGATCACAGTATATCAAGATTTAGCCCCGTTCACTCTTAGGAAGCATAGAGCTATGAAGCCTCTGACAGAGTGGCTGCGTTCTAACAAGATCCAATATAAGTGGAACTTTTCGTTTTGGAATATTGTTTTCCCAGGCTGGACGACGCTTCAATATCTCCACTTACTCTGAATTGGAAGACCTTTATGATCAGCTACAAAATCCTCCTTTGAAAGTGGAGAACTGAGAACTGTATCAGGATCTTGCCGTGCTCCCTGCGGTCCCTGCAGTCACTCCGTTTACCTTTCAACGGACCCCCAAAGCACAAAGAACCGGGAAAAGAGGCCGTCAGCTAACAGCGAAAAAACTTTCTCAAGCTTCATGAGATAACTATATAATCGCCTCTTGCTCTGTCCTCTCTTCTTTCTTGTAGCTGATTATGAGTTATAGCTACGAATTTAAAGTCCATTCTAAAATGTGATGTTTTCCAACTTACCACAAACCCTATCTTTTTCTATCCTTTCCAACCTTGCATATCTAGATAGGGATAATACCGTTCCCTATACCATTTGTTTCTTCTTAGATAATGTTACAACTGCTCAGTTCTCTGTTTTTAGTGCTGGAGATCTGTCCTCAGGTCTATGGACCTTTTCCCCCTTATGTCTAATCTCTTTGCCTACAAGATTGTAGGACAATGTGGGTTATGTTCACCTAATGTTCTAATCCTTTTCCTCCTCCCTTTCCCTTGTTTTTGGTTATACCCTTGGTACAGATATTATGTCCACTCAACAACCCTGAATTGGCAAGTTGTTTCTGGTTCCCTGGCGCCCCATCCGAGGCAGCA
Source organism: Bufo gargarizans (assembly GCF_014858855.1). NCBI lineage: Eukaryota > Metazoa > Chordata > Amphibia > Anura > Bufonidae > Bufo > Bufo gargarizans. The sequence continues at coordinate 300,427,772 of NC_058080.1, forward strand.
GACCTTATTCCCATTGAAAGGTACGTCATCATGGAGAAATTGTGAGTTATGCAAAAGATATTCTAGACACGCAAACCAACATGGCTGACATACATATAGCTTCCTATGATGTTAAAGGTTTCAACTCCCCCTCCAAACGTAGTCAGATCTTCTCTATGATGCATAAGTCAGGTGCGAATGTTCTTTTTCCCCAGGAGACGCACTTCAGGTTTAATCATTACTGCAATCTGACGTTCTCATACAGGGAGTGCAGAATTATTAGGCAAATTAGTATTTTGACCACATCATCCTCTTTATGCATGTTGTCTTACTCCAAGCTGTATAGGCTCGAAAGCCTACTACCAATTAAGCATATTAGGTGATGTGCATCTCTGTAATGAGAAGGGGTGTGGTCTAATGACATCAACACCCTATATCAGGTGTGCATAATTATTAGGCAACTTCCTTTCCTTTGGCAAAATGGGTCAAAAGAAGGACTTGACAGGCTCAGAAAAGTCAAAAATAGTGAGATATCTTGCAGAGGGATGCAGCACTCTTAAAATTGCAAAGCTTCTGAAGCGTGATCATCGAACAATCAAGCATTTCATTCAAAATAGTCAACAGGGTCGCAAGAAACGTGTGGAAAAACCAAGGCGCAAAATAACTGCCCATGAACTGAGAAAAGTCAAGCGTGCAGCTGCCAAGATGCCACTTGCCACCAGTTTGGCCACATTTCAGAGCTGCAACATCACTGGAGTGCCCAAAAGCACAAGGTGTGCAATACTCAGAGACATGGCCAAGGTAAGAAAGGCTGAAAGACGACCACCACTGAACAAGACACACAAGCTGAAACGTCAAGACTGGGCCAAGAAATATCTCAAGACTGATTTTTCTAAGGTTTTATGGACTGATGAAATGAGAGTGAGTCTTGATGGGCCAGATGGATGGGCCCGTGGCTGGATTGGTAAAGGGCAGAGAGCTCCAGTCCGACTCAGACGCCAGCAAGGTGGAGTTGGAGTACTGGTTTGGGCTGGTATCATCAAAGATGAGCTTGTGGGGCCTTTTCGGGTTGAGGATGGAGTCAAGCTCAACTCCCAGTCCTACTGCCAGTTTCTGGAAGACACCTTCTTCAAGCAGTGGTACAGGAAGAAGTCTGCATCCTTCAAGAAAAACATGATTTTCATGCAGGACAATGCTCCATCACACGCGTCCAAGTACTCCACAGCGTGGCTGGCAAGAAAGGGTATAAAAGAAGAAAATCTAATGACATGGCCTCCTTGTTCACCTGATCTGAACCCCATTGAGAACCTGTGGTCCATCATCAAATGTGAGATTTACATGGAGGGAAAACAGTACACCTCTCTGAACAGTGTCTGGGAGCTGTGGTTGCTGCTGCACGCAATGTTGATGGTGAACAGATCAAAACACTGACAGAATCCATGGATGGCAGGCTTTTGAGTGTCCTTGCAAAGAAAGGTGGCTATATTGGTCACTGATTTGTTTTCGTTTTGTTTTTGAATGTCAGAAATGTATATTTGTGAATGTTGAGATGTTATATTGGTTTCACTGGTAAAAATAAATAATTGGTATATATTTGTTTTTTGTTAAGTTGCCTAATAATTATGCACAGTAATAGTCACCTGCACACACAGATATCCCCCTAAAATAGCTAAAACTAAAAACAAACTAAAAACTACTTCCAAAAATATTCAGCTTTGATATTAATGAGTTTTTTGGGTTCATTGAGAACATGGTTGTTGTTCAATAATAAAATTAATCCTCAAAAATAAAACTTGCTTAATAATTCTGCACTCCCTGTATTTTCCTCAGTGGTACCATTGTGTGTGTGTGTGGGGGGGGATTCCAGAAAATAATTCCCTTTAAATACATTAGTCACCTCCAAGACCCGGAGGGAAGGTATATCCTAGTCAAAGGTCACATTGGTTCTCAGATATACACATTCATCAACTTATATGCGCCAAACAAGCACATTGGCTTACTTCAATTATCCCAATTATTGATTCCTTCAAGGATGGCCTGGTGATCCTGTGAGGGGATCTAAATGCAACCCTGAATCCTCAACTTGATGCTTCTTCACACAAATCAGTCCTATCCTTACACTCCCTGTGAGTTATGAGGGAAGGTTTGTGGAACCTGCATTTAGTAGATTCTTGGCGTGCCTTCCACCCCGACTCTAAAGATTTCACCTTTTTCTCACATCCCCATAACACCTATCATCGTCTAGATTACCTTTTTATTTCCAAGGAACACCTGCAGATGTGCTCAGAAACCAGCATTGGTTCCATCCACTTATCTGATCATGCCCCCATTTATCTCTCCATTCTCGTGCTTTCACAGCATCCGAGAGCCTTTAGTTGGCGTCTCAATGAATCCCTACTGGGAGATACAGAATCTAAAAACAAAATTGAGGCCCTCCTGAAGGAATATTTTCTTCTGAATAAACAACCCTCTATATCTCCTCAATCTCTCTGGGACGCCCACAAATCTTACATCAGGGGTCACTTCATTAGTATAGGAACATTCCTAAAGAAAATCAGAGAAGAAAAAATAGATTCCATCCAACTAAAAATTAAAGCCCTAGAGACGCTCCATAAGAGCTCTTTTTCCGACCTCCAACTTGAAGAGCTATCTAAACTTAGAGCTGAAATGAAATCTCTCTTACAAACTAAGGTAGCCAAATTCTATTTCAACTCCCAGCACAAATATTTCGCTCATGGAGATAAGGCCTCCAAATTCATGATGCACAAAATAAAAAACAGGAGAGCCAATAATTTTATACATCAGCTAACTTCCCCACTGGGAGATCCAGTATTCACCACCTCCCAAATTGCAGCCCAGTTTCGAGATTTTTATGAGTACTTCTATAATCTATCCCCCTCATAAGACCCTGACTCCCACAAATCTCTAATCTCTTCCTTCTTAGATTTGGTAACCCTCCCATCTCTGACAAACGCACAAAAAAAGGCCTTGGTCTCACACTTCACTCTAGATGAACTAACTACTGCCCTACTCCAGATCCCTGTAGGTAAGTGTCCAGGCCCAGATGGTCTACCGGCTTCATATTACAAAACTTTCCAAAACCAACTACTACCCCACCTTCTAAATGTCTGCAATCTTACATGACAGTAGCCCACATTACTCTGATAGCTAAAGAAGGGAAGGACCAAAACAATGTTTCAGCTACAGGCCTATTTCACTTCTTAATATAGATTTAAAGCTCTTGGCAAAAATGTTAGCCAACCAGTCTGGCCAACTTCCTCCCCCTCTTGATTCATAGAGACCAGGTTGGGTTTGTCCGCAATAGAGAAGGCAGAGACAATACGTCCAGAGTCATAAATGTATTATGTCTTGCATCAGCACTCTCAAAACCTCAACTTTTTTTGAGTACTGACGCAGGAAAAGCGTTTGACAGGATCAAATGGGTATACCTGAGAGAGACCCTATTGCGTTTTGGACTCCCTGGTCTCTACGTACAAGCTGTTTTTGCAATGTACTCATCCGCTACTGCTAAGGTAATGATCAACGGCACCCTTTCCTCCCACTTTAACATCTGTAATGGTACCAGACAGGGCTGCCCCCTGTCACCTCTACTCTTTGTACTAGCACTAGAACCCCTCCTGGTGTCGCTGAGAAATGACTCACTCATCACTGGTGTTGGTCTGGGTGACCAAGAGCACAAATTAGCAGCGTTTGCGGATGACGTCATGATCATGACCACTAATCCCATGGTTTCTCTCCCTATCATATAAAAACACCTACAAAACTACAGCATGGTCTCTAATTTCAAAATTAACAAAACAAAAGTCAAACAAATTATGAGTATAGGCATTTCCTCATCTAACAAGCAGACCTTAAAGACTGACTCACCTTTTGACTGGTCCTCCCCTTTCTTAACCTACTTGGGAGTAAAGCTAAGTCCTTCCGTCCCAGACCTCTTACGCTTAATTATTCCCCCTTGCTCCAATCTATGTTTAATGCCATAGATAACCTCAATCATCGTACCCCTTATCTGTCATGGTTTGGACATAAGAATCTCCTGACATCGTTGAATATACCTCAGTCTTACCTACCTTCAACAAGTCTTGCCTATCCCTATACCTAAGTCATATTATAAGCAGATAAGGAAAAAAATTCAGGTCCTTTATATGGAATGGTAAGAAACCGAGGCTATCTTACTCCCAGCTTTCAAAACCAGTAGCGCTAGGAGGTATAGGTCTCCCTGATCCTTAAATTTATGGCAATGCAATATTGCTATCTAGGGTAATTGATTGGTTACGAATTAACCCCGAAAAATCATGGGTTTCATTAGAACAACAATTGATGGGCAGACCCTTTCGATCGTTGCTTCTAGGAAGCCAAAATCCAAACTTTACTTTATTCTTCTTACCCAATTTTAAAGGCCACACTAAAGGCTTGGAAATGGTTACTTTCTACACACTGTTCTATCCCATTCCCTTCTCCTCTCCGACAAGTCAGAGATGTGATTGGAACAATCTCCCCCGAGAGTTGGTCCTCTACACCTAGAGAACTAAGGTGCTCATCTATACCTATTACTTCCTTCCTGGAGTGTACAGGTGGAATAATAAGCAATAGTGACATGATCAACATTTTAAAACACCAACCCAACGGATTAACCCTAACTACATACATTAGACAGTTCTTAATCCGCAACACACGTGAGGGTGAATTGCTTCGGCCCTTGGTTTGGTTGGAATCCATTATCAATGCCCCAAAACAGCCTAAACGGCTTGTATCACTAATTCACAATAGACTGAGATCAACTCCTTTATTAGTCAAACCTGCTTTCATCCGACACTGGGAAAAAGATCTAAACAGAGATTTACCCTTATCCATGCTCCCCACACTGTTTGTGTCCACTATTAAATCTTCTAGATGTGTCAGGATCCAGGAAAATAGCTGCAAATTGTTATCTAGATGGTACATAACCCCAGAGAAATCCTGCTTATTCTCTGATGGCTCCTCGGATGTCTGCTGGAGGTGTGGGAGTGATAGAGGTTCCTTTATTCAAATTTGGTGGGACTGCCCCAAAATACGAGACTGGTGGAAAACCATATTCGATATTAGCAACTAGGGATGAGCGAACCTGAACTGTATAGTTCGGGTTTGTACCGAATTTTGGGGTGTTCGTCACACGGACTCGAACATTTACGTAAAAGTCTGGGTTCGCTGTTCGGCGCTTTCTTGGCGCTTTTTGAAAGGCTGCAAAGCAGCCAATCAACAAGTGTCATACTACTTGCCCCAAGAGGCCATCACAGCCATGCCTACTATTGGCATGGCTGTGATTAGCCAGTGCAGCATGTGACCCAGCCTCTATTTAAGCTGGAGTCACGTAGCGCCGCACGTCGCTCTGCTCTGATCAGTGTAGGGAGAGGATGCAGCTACTGCTGTTAGGGCGAGATTAGGCAGGGATTTACTCATCAAAAACACTTAATTAAGTGATCGATCTACAGCTGTGTATCATTCAACTTCTGCTAGTTAATTGCTCATTGTTTTTAGGCTGCCCAGACCGTTTTTTTGCTACTTTTTTCTGGGGTGATTGGCGGCCATTTTGTGTCTAGTGGTGCTCCAGCACAAGCTGCCACCAAGTCCATTTAAAGGGCTTCTGTCACCCCCGTAAACCTGTTTTTTTTTTTGTTTACTCATAATCCCTATACTGCGATTTATGCCTACATAATCTAATTAATCATTTTGGTCCAGTAGATTGTGTTAAAAACGTGCTTTTAAAATATGCAAATTACCTTGCTACCAGCAAGTAGGGCGGCTACTTGCTGGTAGCAGCCGCATCCTTCGATCCTAAAGACGCCCCCTCCGCATGTTGATTGACAGGGCCAGGGAACGGGATCGTCCTCTGCTGGCCCTGTCTGCTATCAAGATCTCGCGCCTGCGCCGTAACGGTATTCAGTCGGCGCAGGCGCACTGAGACAGCTTCAATGAGTTCCCTGGCGTGGCAGTTCTCCAAACAATGTGCTGATGACAAGACCCGAGTGGTTTGCACGCTGTGCCATCAGAGCCTGAAGCGAGGCATTAACGTTCTGAGCCTTAGCACAACCTGCATGACCAGGCATCTGCATGCAAAGCATGAACTGCAGTGGAGTAAACACCTTAAAAACAAGGAACTCACTCAGGCTCCCCCTGCTACCTCTTCTGCTGCTGCCGCCTCGGCCTCTTCCTCCGCTTCGGGAGGAACGTTGGCACCTGCCGCCCAGCAAACAGAGGATGTACCACCAACACCACCACCTCTGTCACCAAGCATCTCCACCATGTCACACGGTAGCGTTCAGCTCTCCATCTCACAAACATTTGAGAGAAAGCGTAAATTCCCACTTAGCCACCCTCGATCCCTGGCCCTGAATGCCAGCATTTCTAAACTACTGGCCTATGAAATGCTGTCATTCAGGCTGGTGGACACAGACAGCTTCAAACAGCTCATGTCGCTTGCTGTCCCACATTATGTTGTTCCCAGCCGCCACTACTTCTCCAAGAGAGCCGTGTCTTCCCTGCACAACCAAGTGTTGGATGACATGAAGCCTGATTCTCTGCTATGACATGAAGCTGTCACGGCCATGGCTATGACCGTGACTCTCTATCCGCATGCGGTTGCCTGCGGTTTCGTGTCGGTTAAAACCACAGGTGAGGGCCGCTGGCTTGTGGCCTAACTTGTGGTTGCCGCGGGCAACCCGGTTCTCATGTGTATGTGCAGCAGCAGTCTCAGCGTGGCTAGGCAGCGTGCTGCAGTGGCATGCGGTTTCACCTGACTGCCATTATGTTTTTTGGTGTGTGGGTGTTGTTTGGTATGCGTGTGCATACCTTCGGAAGAGGGTGCAGCATGCAGTGCCATACCCTTGTGGCCTGCATGCGCGTTCTCCGGAGGGAGAACGTCCCGGGGGGATCACCGTTAACGGCACGGTTGGTGGCTATTCCCCGCCACCGTACCTTCCGTGTCCGTGTTGGTGGTCCCTCGTCCCTCTCCATGTTCCCATCTCTGGTCGTCTGCTGGCAGCACTCCGTAAGTGGTCCGGCTGTTGTGCTGGTTAGGAGTGTCTGCTGGCAGCGACTGGAGTGGGGACGTGAGTGGAGAGTCCCCTCGTCCATCTCCCAGGGGTTCTTTCCCCTTTGTCGCTGGTGCGGGCTGCAGTCCTCGTCGGACTGGCTAGTGTGAGCCGGGAGAGGATGCAGCTGACAGCGACCCTTTTTAGGAACCGGCTGAGAGTGGACGTCCCCTTCTCCCATCCCCTTGTGTGAGTTCCTCACCAGTTTCGTTTTTTTTCGGTGGGGGGGCTTTGAGGGGTGGGAGTGTCACGGCCATGGCTATGACCGTGACTCTCTATCCGCATGCGGTTGCCTGCGGTTTCGTGTCGGTTAAAACCACAGGTGAGGGCCGCTGGCTTGTGGCCTAACTTGTGGTTGCCGCGGGCAACCCGGTTCTCATGTGTATGTGCAGCAGCAGTCTCAGCGTGGCTAGGCAGCGTGCTGCAGTGGCATGCGGTTTCACCTGACTGCCATTATGTTAGGTGTGTGTGTGGTGTGCACTGTGTTTTATGTTTTGTGTGCACTCCCCCTTATATGTGTGTTTTCCCTTCTGTGTACTGGAAGGGTTAACTTCCTTCCCAGTGTGTGTGTATGATGTCACTGGGTGTGGTTGACCGGTGGGTGTGGCCTTTGGGCCTATATAACCTCTCTCTGTGGCAGGGCTCAGTAGGTTGCTGCAGCCTTGCTAGCTGGAGCAGCCTCCTGTGTTTTTCCATCCGCCTGTGAGAGCCACCACTGTGGTCATAAGATTTTATGTATGCTAGGTCTATGTGATGGTAAAATGTATTGTTGCTATCTTTGTCATCTGTGTGTTGTTGGTGGATGTTATTCTGTTGGGACTTTCATATGTGTCTGTGCAGCATACGGTTCTGGATCCCTGTCTGTTTAGGGATCCAGTCAGCTAGGCTGTGGCAGGTTGGTGAACTTCTGTTCGCCTGCCATTTCCGTATTGCTGTTTCTGTCCCCCTTTTCCCAACAGCTTGGCCATTGAGGCTCCTGCTCCTCCGTGTCAAGAAGGAGTAGGTCGTCTTACCCAGCTCCTAGCTCAGGGATCTGCGGAGGGTAAGATAGGGCTCCGAGGTTCCTGCGCATGGGCCCTCCTACCTTAAAGGTCGGCCCATGCAGGTTAGGAGTTAGGGTCAGGCTAGGGATGCTGTAGGAGGTGACCTGCTCCCTATCCTGTGCTCATGGCCGAGTAGCCACTACAACACCTGGCATCTCACGGCTGAGGGTTTCCCCCATCCTCAGCCGTGACAGAAGCCTGATTCTCTGCTATGGGACCTCTCTCCTCTGTCTGGGTGCTGGGGCCTAAATATCTGACAGTGGCCTGTTCCAGTGGTGGGTGACATGAAGCCTGATTCTCTACTGTGACATGAAGCCTGATTCTCTACTATGACATGAAGCCTGAATCTCTGCTATGGGACCTATCTCCTCTGTCTGGGGGCCGCGGCCTAAAAATATCTGACAATGGCCTGTTCCAGTCGTGGGTGACATGAAGCCTGAATCTCTGCTATGGGACCTCTCTCCTCTGTCTGGGTGCCGGGGCCTAAAAATATCTGAGAAAGCGTAAATTCCCACCTAGCCACCCTCGATCCCTGGCCCTGAATGCCAGCATTTCTAAACTACTGGCCTATGAAATGCTGTCATTCAGGCTGGTGGACACAGACAGCTTCAAACAGCTCATGTTGCTTGCTGTCCCACAGTATTTTGTTCCCAGCCACCACTACTTCTCCAAGAGAGCCGTGCCTTCCCTGCACAACCAAGTATCCGATAGAATCAAGTGTGCACTGCGCAACGCCATCTGTGGCAAGGTCCACCTAACCACAGATACGTGGACCAGTAAGCACGGCCAGGGACGCTATATCTCCCTAACTGCACACTGGGTAAATGAAGTGGTGGCTGGGCCCCAGGCGGAGAGCTGTTTGGTCTTCCGCCGCCAAGGATCGCAGGGCAACATTCTTTGCCTCCTGTAGCCTCCTCCTCCTACTCGGCTTCCTCCTCCTCTTCTTCCACCTGCTCATCCAGTCAGCCACACACCTTCACCACCAACTTCAGCAGGCCATTCTGAAACTCATATGTTTGGGGAACAGGCCCCACACCGCGCAGGAGTTGTGGCGGGGTATTGAACAACAGACCGACGAGTGGTTGCTGCCGGTGAGCCTCAAGCCCGGCCTGGTGGTGTGCGATAATGGGCGAAATCTCGTCGCAGCTCTGGGACTAGCGTGTTTGACGCACATCCCTTCCCTGGCGCATGTGCTGAATTTGGTGGTGCAGAAGTTCATTCCTAACTACCCCGACATGTCAGAGCTGCTGCATAAAGTGCGGGCCGTCTGTTCGCGCTTCCGGCGTTCACATCCTGCCGCTGCTCGCCTGTCTGCGCTACAGCCTAACTTCGGCCTTCCCGCTCACCGCCTCATATGCGACGTGCCCACCAAGTGGAACTCCACCTTGCACATGCTGGACAGACTGTGCGAGCAGCAGCAGGCCATAGTGGAGTTTCAGCTGCAGCACACACGGGTCAGTCGCACTGCGGAACAGCACCACTTCACCACCAATGACTGGGCCTCCATGCGAGACCTGTGTGCCCTGTTGCGCTGTTTCGAGTACTCCACCAACATGGCCAGTGGCGATGACGCCGTTATCAGCGTTACAATACCACTTCTATGTCTCCTTGAGAAAACACTTAGGGCGATGATGGAAGAGGAGGTGGCCCAGGAGGAAGAGGAGGAGGAAGAGGGGTCATTTTTAGCACTTTCAGGGCAGTCTCTTCGAAGTGACTCACAGGGAGGTTTTTTGCAGCAGCAGAGGTCAGGTACAAATGTGGCCAGCCAGGGCCCACTACTGGAGGATGAGGATGAGAAGGAGGTTTAGGAGGATGAAGGTAAAGAATGTTCACAGCGGGGTGGCACCCAACGCAGCTCGGGCCCATCACTGGTGCGTGGCTGGGGGGAAACAGAGGACGATGATGATACACCTCCCACAGAGGACAGCTTGTCCTTACTTCTGGGCAGCCTGGCACACATGAGCGACTACATGCTGCAGTGCCTGTGCAACGACAGCAGAGTTGCCCACATTTTAACGTGTGCAGACTACTGGGTTGCCACCCTGATGGATCCCTGGTACAAAGACAATGTGCCCACCTTACTTCCTGCACTGGAGCGTGATAGGAAGATGCGCGAGTACAAGCGCACGTTGGTAGACACGCTACTGAGAACATTCCCAAATGTCAAAGGGTAACAAGTGGAAGCCCAAGGCGAAGGCAGAGGAGGAGCAAGAGATCGCCAACGCAGCTGTGTCACGGCCAGCTCCTCTGAGGGCAGGGTTAGAATGGCAGAGATGTGGAGAAGTTTTGTCACCACGCCACAGCTAACTGCACCACCACCTGATACGGAACGTGTTAGCAGGAGGCAACATTTCACTAACATAGTGGAACAGTACGTGTGCACACCCCTCCACGTACTGACTGAGGGTTCGGCCCCATTCAACTTCTGGGTCTCCAATTTGTCCACGTGGCCAGAGCTAGCCTTTTATGCCTTGGAGGTGCTGGCCTGCCCGGCGGCCAGCATTTTGTCTGAACGTGTATTCAGCACGGCAGGGGGCGTCATTACAGACAAACGCAGCCGTCTGTCTACAGCCAATGTGGACAAGCTGACATTCATAAAAATGAACCAGGCATGTATCTCACAGGACCTGTCCATCCCTTGTGCAGATTAGACATTTATAACTACCTCCCCTTAACCATATATTCTTGTACTCCAGGGCACTTCCTCATTCAATACTCTTTTTTTTTTATTTTACCATTTTATTGCGGGGCAACCCAAATTTGAATGAACCTCTCCTCTGTCTGGGTGCCGGGGCCTAAAAATATCTGACAATGGCCTGTTCCAGTGGTGGGTGACATGAAGCCTGATTCTCTGCTATGGGACCTCTCTCCTCTGTCTGGGTGCCGGGGCCTAAAAATATCTGACAATGGCCTGTTCCAGTGGTGGGTGACATGAAGCCTGATTCTCTGCTATGGGACCCCTCTCCTCTGTCTGGGTGCCGGGGCCTAAAAATATCTGATAATGGCCTGTTCCAGTAGTGGGTGACATGAAGCCTGATTTTCTGCTATGGGACCTCTCTCCTCTGTCTGGGTGCCGGGGCCTAAATATCTCACAGTGGCCTGTTCCAGTGGTGGGTGACATGAAGCCTGGTTCTCTGCTAGAACATGAAGCCTGATTCTCTGCTATGGGACCTCTCTTCTCTGTCTGGGTGCCTGGGCCTAAATATCTCACAGAGGCCTGTTCCAGTGGTGGGTGACATGAAGCCTGATTCTCTGCTATGGGACCTCTCTCCAATTGATATTGTTTTTTGTTTTGTTTTTTAAATTCATTTCCTTATACACATTTGTTTGCAGGGGATTTACTTACATTTAGCTGCCTTTTTCTGCCCTCTAGCCCTTTCCTGGGCTATTTTACAGCCTTTTTAGTGCCGAAAAGTTTGGGTCCCCGTTGACTTCAATGGGGTTCGGGTTCGGGGTGAAGTTCCGGTCGTGCTCAGATCCCGAACCCGAACATTTTCGGGAAGTTCGGCTGAACATCCAGGCGTTCGCTCAACTCTATTAGCAATGAGATTTGTCACACAGATGTGCAGGTTTCTTCCTGCAAAGCCCTTCTAGCCTGTTTTGATGAGAAAACCCTCCCCCCCACACTTTCCTTTTTAAACAACTTTTGATAGCCGCAAGACTTCTTATACCTAAATTCTGGTTGCAAACTTCCCTCCCTTCTATAGTGCAATGGAAGCAGAAAGTCGACCAGATATATCGATTTGAGGAAATTTCCTCTTGGGAATCTGGTAACCAATCACATTTTGAGAAAAAATTGTACCTATGGCTTGTTCATAGGTTTGCAGCTCCACATTTAGTCTGAATCTGTTAGACTAGCTCTCTTTCCTTGCAACTCATATCTAGCCATAAACCCATGTTTATTCCAAGTCTTGCTCCCATGTGACCCTTGCATTTTACTGGTAACAATACTTTCAAATTTGTACTCCTTACATAAGTTAATGCTCTATGTATTACTGTTTCTCCACTAGCAGGGTCGTAGATGACTCCCTATATATTGAGTTAATGTTGCTCCATCTCTCTAATATATGTAGTCCTCTGAGGTTATATAACCCGCCTTTAAATATTACCTCATTTAGTGTTTTTTTGATATGCCATATTGTGGATATCCTATACCTCTGATATAAGTATATTGATGTCTTATCCTGTACTGTGTTACATTGTTCTTGTAGTTCCACGGTTTTTGTCTACTTATAAAAATAATAAAAAGTCCGGGAACACAAGATCAGCCATAATACAGTACAGCCAGCCAATTCGCAGATAGCCATCCCTTGTGATGTCACAGCCGTATAAAAGCCTCATCCTGTGCGGTCTCCGCCATTTTTTTACTTGCTCTTTTGACCCTTTTAGGGGGCTAGAACCTGGAATATTTTAGGGTGAATAGCATTTTGACATGCTCCTTCTGAGTTGTGCCTGGTGCCGGGGAGGTACTATAGCAGGAAGGTTACCAAGGCAGCTTCAAAAGAATCTTTGCTGCCATGGTAACCAATCAGAGCCCCACAATTTAACTGTGGGGGCTCCAATCAGAAGAAGCCGCATCCCTCTGTCTTACCTAACAGATACTGCAATCTGTGTTGATTGCGGCATCTGAAAGGTTAAATGACGGGGTTCGGCGGGATCGCCATTCCCCTTCATTCTGGCCAGGTGTATTCTGTATGAGTTCAGTGCAGCAGCATTTCCATACATTTCCTCAGCCACTGTGATGTACGGGTGTACCTGAGTTATGGCAATTCATAAAAAAATCAAATTTCTTGTCAAAGTTCACATAATACATTTTTTAAAACTTTGCTCATCTATACTGCTGTGCTGACAAGTGATCTGGACAGAACAGTATATTATTATTAGGCTCAGTGGTCATAGTAAAAACTACAGGATTTTTTTTTTTAATGCAGATAGTGGCAGTGTCCATAGTCGGCAACAACTTTGATCACTAACATTTAACCCCTCAGATCATGGTCAAGTGCAACTATGACATCTGAACATTTAGCATATTTTTGGTTCTTAAGACGTACCAGACTATCTAGGATTTAGAGTAGGAAAATAAGAAAAATGTTTTTCATCAGATTCCCAGTCTTTATCAGACCTCAAATCAAAGTCCCAATGTTCATCAGACCCCAAATTAGATTCCCAATGTTCTTTAGACTTTAGATCAGACCCCCAATCTACATCAGAACTCAGATCAGATCCCCAATCTTCATCAGACCCTAAAATCAGACCCCCAATCCCCAATCAGGCCTCAGATTTCCTCATTCTCCATGAGACCTCAGATCAGACCCCTAAATCAAATCCCTATTCCCGCAGTACAAATGCCTTCAAACAAACATGATTAGGCAAATGAATATATAAATGTATGAAGGCACACTCTCAAATGTTGCTGCGCGGAATAAATATATAGGGGAAATTTATTGCAAAAGGGTAAGTCTTTATTAAACAATTCTACAGTATAACTAAAAATCTTTTGGTCTAATTAATATAAAATACAATTATGCAATTAAAATATGTAGGACCCTCCTTGTGTGCAGCGATTCTGCACTAATACTGAATCTTGGATGCTACAAAGCACGACCTGGCACTTGCTCACAGTGCCAAAACCACTGGTAAATGGTTTACTGACCATGGTATTACTGTGCTCAATTGGCCTGCCAACTCTCCTGACCTGAACCCCATAGAGAATCTGTGGGATATTGGGAAGAGAAAGTTGCGAGACGCAAGACCCAACACTCTGGATGAGCTTAAGGCCGCTATCGAAGCATCCTGGGCCTCCATAACACCTCAGCAGTGCCACAGGCTGATTGCCTCCATGCCACGCCACATTGAAGCAGTCATTTCTGCAAAAGGATTTCCGACCAAGTATTGAGTGCATAACTGAACATCATTATTTGAAGGTTGACTTTTTTTGTATTAAAAACACTTTTCTTTTATTGGTCGGATGAAATATGCTAATTTTTTTAGATAGGAAATTTGGGTTTTCATGAGCTGTATGCCAAAATCATCAATATTAAAACAATAAAAGGCTTGAACTACTTCAGTTGGTGTGTAATAAATCTAAAATATATGAAAGTCTAATGTTTATCAGTACATTACAGAAAATAATGAACTTTATCACAATATGCTATTTTTTTTTAGAAGGACCTGTATATTGCACGCTGGATACACAGGAGGTGATGGTTCAAAGTGCCGAGTGCCAGCTAAATACAAAAAAGGGCTATAGGCAAACTGAGTACACGAGAATATATATTGCACGCTGGATACACAGGAGGTGATGGTTCAATATTGCATATAAAATACATCAAATACTGAATATGATCAGAATGTATAAAGTGCCAGGTGCTTGCTGAATACATAAAAGTGCTGAGTACATAAAATTATAAAATGATCTATATTGCACACTAGGCCCACAGGAGGCAATGTTTGCATATATCAATACATCAAATGCTTTATATGTGCTCAGTGCATAAGGTGCCAAGTGCTGGCTGAATACAAAAAAGTGCTGAATGCAAACTGGATAATAGCTAATTGCACAAAAAATTTGAGTGCACGTTAAGTCCACAAAATATTTTGCTGCAATATTTGATCATAAACATTTAATCAATGCTGAATGTTCGCAGGACCCGCTAGTCTTATAATTCTTAGTCTTATAATTCTTGGTCATTGAGTAACTGACGGAGTAGATAGCCAACATTTTCTTTAAAATTTTTTTTTATTTTTTACTTTTTTTTGGGTTTGTGGAGGCCCAAAAACATTTGGAAATAGCAAAGAGAATGCACAAAGTGTGCTGTAGCATAACAATGGCTGGGTGCGGCCGGTATATTACTCTACTCTGCCAATATTAGACATAATAATCTTGAACCAGGAGGTGGAGGTCGGAGTGGAGGCGGAAGTGGCGGAGGAAGTGGAGGATGTAAGTGGAGGATGTAGCCAACTTTTTTTTTTTTTTACATTTTTTTTGTTTTGAGAGGCCCCAACACATTGGGAAATGGCAAAGAGAACGCACAAAGTGTGCTGGAGAATAATTATGGCTGGGTGAGGCTGGTATACCTCTCTAATCTGCCCAAAGTATGGACCAGTCGGTGGGATCCATGCCTGGTTAATTTTAATGAATGTGAGCTTGTCCACATTGGCTGTGGACAGGTGGATGTACCTGTCCGTGATAACCCCCCCTGTCATGCTAAACACACGTTTGGCCAAAATGTGGAAAAGCTTTGTCAGCATGCCACAACATCCAGCACCACATCTGATATAGACCGTCTTAGCCGGAGGCAATGTTTCAGCAACATATTGGATCAGTACGCGTGCACACGTCTGCATGTACTGATACTCTTGCCGCAGGGCAGTCCAGCACCTCCAAAGCGTAAAGGGCAAGGTCAGACCATGTGCCCAACTCGGAGACCCATAAGTTAAATGGGGCAGACTCATCGGTCAGTACATGCAGACGTGTGCATGCGTACTGATCCAATATGTTGCTGAAACACTGCCTCCTGCTAAGACGGTCCATATCAGATGTGTTGCTGGATGTTGTGGCATGCTGACAAAGCTTTTCCACATTTTGGCCATGCTAACCCTCCCTTCTGAGGTGCTGGCGGTGCCCCAGCTGCAATGGCGAGTTCCTCCTTCTCCTCCTCTTCGTTCTTCCACTGAGCCCCAGCTGTCAGGTGGGAACGCCATCAGTAGCGTGTCTACCAGCGTTCGCTTGTACTCGTGCATCTTCTGATCGCGCTCCAGTGACAGAAGTAAGGATGGCACGTTGTCCTTGTAGCAGGGATCCAGCAGGGTTGCCACCCAGAAATCAGCACTGGTAAGAATGAGGGTAACTCGGCAGTCATTGCGCAGGCACTGTAGCATGTCGTCACTCATGTGTGCCAGGCTGCCCAGAGACAATGACTAGCTGTCCTCGGTGGGAGGTGTATT
Source organism: Bufo gargarizans (assembly GCF_014858855.1). Classification (NCBI taxonomy): domain Eukaryota; kingdom Metazoa; phylum Chordata; class Amphibia; order Anura; family Bufonidae; genus Bufo; species Bufo gargarizans. The sequence goes on from NC_058080.1 coordinate 300,443,832, forward strand.
GTTTGTGTCCTCTGCATTCCCCCAGCCACGCTCCAGTGATGCCTGTGAGCTGATTTGGTTGCCACCCTTGTGTTTAACAGAAACAAACATTATTCATGTGCATGTAGCCCAAGGCTCAGCTGCACCAACCACTCATCGGTCTGTTTTTCAATGCCCACCCACAGTTCCTGCACAGTGTATGTTTTTCCCCCTAATCAGAGAAATTTCAGAAAAGTGCGCTGTCGTTTTCTCCCTTGCTGTGCTTAACTTGGTGGTGCAGGTCTTGTGTTGATGTGATGAGGAGTCGGTAGAGGAGGAACAGGAAGAGAAAGCGAAATAGGAGGAGAAGGCAACAGGAGGCACCAAGAAACGTCCAGCAATCCTCGGTGGCGGTAGGACGTGCGCCAAACCGTTTTCTGCCTCGGGCCCAGCTGCCACTACATTTACCAAGTAGACAGTTAGGGAGATATAACGTCCCTGCCTGAGCTTACTGGTCCAAACCGCTTGTTATATGTACCTTGCACCTGATTTTATCTACTACTTCGTGCAGGGCAGGGGCAGCCAGCCTGGAAAAGTAGTGGCTGCTGGGAACCATGTACCATGGGACAGCCGACGTCATTACTTTTTTAAAACTTTCCGTCTTCACTAGACAGAATGTTGGCCTGTCATTACAGAGCGGGAGGAAGAGGCCAAGACCACAGCAGAAGAAGTCCCATGCCAGGTAACTCCTTTGAGCTGGCTTTGGTGTGCTCTGTCCCTCGGCACATTGGGCAGTAGCCGACATACTGGTTGGGGGCCGACCGCTCTGCTTTTGCACCCTGCTCCCTCAAGTGCTGTGCGGCTGGCGCTGCGTGACCCCCACCTCTTCCTCCAAACTGCACACATCATTCGGATGACCTGGATGCCATGTGAGGTCTAGGAACGCATCATCCTCTACATCATCTTCCAGGGCTAGGTGGATGGCCAACGGAAACCCCGCCAGCAGAGTCATCAAACACCATAAGTTACTGCTGCATGACTTGGGACTCAGACTGCTTGGCTGATGTGCAAGGGATTGAGGTGGAAGACAGATGCCCATGGGCTGCTGATGCCAACTCTGCACTTTCAGCAGGGGACCGGGTGGGAGACAATGTGAAGGAACTGGAGGCACTGTCAGCCATCCAATCTACTACGCCTCTACTTGTTCCTATTGCCTGCATGCACCAGAGGAAGGTGTTTCATTTGGGCAAATAACTGTCACAGATCAACAATGTCCTCTCCCTGCAGCAGGAGCTCCACCACCACCAAATCCAGGAGCAGCATGACCATGGCCACGTCCCCTATTTGATGCTCTCTTCATTTTTTTTACTCTCAACCAAAATGTTGGCTGGCAGACAAACAATTGTATTTCTGTGTCACGGGTTGCAAAAGAAGTGTTTTGCACCCCAAAAAATGGCTATAGGTCACCGAAAGAAATTATATAAGATAGCGCCCCCATGTGTGCCTGTTCTGCCTCTCCAATCTAAGCATTGAAAGTGTGATCTCTGTAACTTACAGTTCTGCTGAGATAGCGGTAACCATCAATCTTAGGTGAATTGGCTGACAGTGACTCGATCCAAACGACACCTTGTAGATCGTGAAGAAGTTTATGCCAAACTGTGCAGATCATACACCGATGAACAAATGGATAGGTCAAAAAATCATGCTGTGAGCAGCTAACAGAGCAAGTAGCTGAGATGAGGGGTGAAGCCAGAATGAAGAAGAGGGGAGGAGACAAGAGAGAGAGCAGGAGCTAGGGGAAGAGAGAAGGGACACACATAATGAAAAGGCAAATCATGCATGTGTAACATGATAGTGCCAGTATATAACATAGGGCCCCATAGTGCTCCTCCCCCTCCATAGTGTCCCTCATGTGTGCCAGTATATAAAATAGGGCACTGTACAGGTCAGGCGGCGCAATGACGTTATTGCACTGCCTGCATTGGCCCATGAAAGGCCATAGGCACTAGGCCTGTAACTTTGGCACCAATGTCCATGTCCGGGTTCGGGTTCCTGTACACCTTAATGTTCACTACTAGTGTTGATCGAGCACCAAACTGCTCGGCTGCTCGCATGCTCGAGTAGAACACTTTGGGATGCTCGGGTGCTCTCAAAAGCACCCGAGCACAATAGAAGTCAATGGGAGAACACGAGCATTAAACCAGGAACCCCCTGCTCTGAAGAGGGGAGGATGTCTGGATGCATCTTGGACTCCCAGGTCGCTGCTGGGAACAATGTTGTCCGAGTAGTATGCCACTTTTACAGACTGACAATGATACGCATAAAACTGAAGAAAAAAATTGATTTTAGAGGAAACATTGTTATGTAGCATTATTTCCTGTAAATTTACTTGTATATAAAGTGCAAGTGCTGCCAAAAATTACAAGGAAGAGGAACTCCGATACAACCTGTATATCACATAAAGGAGGGCATCATACACACTCTTGAAAAATGATGATTGATGGCCTGCTGGTGACCTTCAAAAACATTAGGAGCAAGGGCCTTCTGCTGATCTGACCATCTAAAAAATTTGGGGTGAGGGTCTGCTGCTGAGCGGACCATCAAAAAAATTGAGGTGAGGATCTGCTGCTGAGCTGACCATTTAAAAAATTAGGGCAGAGGGTCTGCTGCTGAGCTGACCATCTAAACAAATTAGGGGTGAGGGTCTGTTGGTGATCTGACCATCTAAATCATTAGGGGTGGAGGTCTGCTGCTGAGCTGACCATCTAAAAAAATTAGGGGTGAGGGTCTGCTGCTGAGCTGACCATCTACAACATTAGGGTTGTGGGCCTGCTGCTGATCTGACCATCTAAAACACTAGGAGCGAGGGCAGCCTAATAAGTATGTTGATATGATAGAGGAGGAGGAGGGCGAGAAAAGAAAGATTGAACCATATAACCTTTTTTTTGGTGGAAGGAGTGCATGGGAATACAGTGTATTCAGTACATTACAAAAAACACATTCAAAGTGCCTTTATGTTCAGCAGCTTTCCTCTGGTGGAGTAGAGAAGTCATAGGCAATCCAGGCCTTGTTAATTTTGATAAGAGTCAACCTTTCAGCATTTTCAGTTGACAGGCGGATGCGTTTATCAGTTATTATGCCCCCAGGGCAGGCCAGCACCACCAAGGCGTAGAGCACCAGTTCGTGCCACGTGTCCAGCTTGGATACCCAATAGTTGTAAGGTACAGAGGGATCACTGAGGATGCTGACACGGTCTGCTACATACTCCTTCACCATCTTCCAAAACTTTTCCCTCCTTGTGACACTAGGCCACGCATCAGGGTGAGGGTGAAGGCGGGGTGTCATGAAACTGTCCCAGGCCTTGGAGAGTGTTGCCCTGCCTCTGTTGGAACTGCTGTGTGTTCCCCTCGTCTCCCCTCTTCGGTTGCCCAAGGAACTACGTACTCTGCTGCCAGCGTTGTTAGCTTTATTTTCGAAGCAATATTTCCACAAGGACCTTCTGGTATTGTACCATTCTGCTAGTCCTCTCCATCACAGGAATGAGAGATGAGAAGTTCTTTTTGTAGCAAAGGTCGAGAAGGGTGAACAACCAGTAATCGGTGTTGGCCAAAATGCGTATAACGTGAGTGTCACGGAAAAGACAGCATAACATAAAGTCAGCCATGTGTGCCAGAGTTCGAACAGACAAGACTTCGCTGTCCTCATCAGGAGGATGACTCTCAATCTCCTCATCCTCTTCCTCCTCTTCAGGCCATCCACGCTGAACAGATGGAATAAACCTGCTATGGGTACTACCCTCTGTAGCGGATGCAACCATCTCCAGCTCCGACTCATCATCATCATCCAGTTTGCGCTGAGAAGACGAACTGAGGCTGGTCTGGCATTCACCCTGTGTATTGTCTTCCCCCCATTTCCACCTCTTCCTCATGCAAAGCGTCCGCCTTCATTGTGATCAGCGAGCATTTCAGTAGACACAGAAGTGGGATGGCTACGCTGATAATGGAGGCATCTCCGCTCACCATCTGTGTTGATTCCTCAAAGTTGCGTAAAACCTCACAGAGGTCAGACATTCATGCCCACTCATCGCTTGTGAAGAGTGGAAGTTGACTGGAAAGGCGACGACCATGTTGCAGCTGGTATTCCACTACTGCACTCTGCTGCTCACAAAGCCTGGCCAATATGTGGAGTTCCAGCACGTGCTCATGTCGCACAACATTTGGTGAGCTGGAAATTGCAAGCGCTGCTGCAGTGTTGCCAGACCGGTGGCAGCTGTAGAGGACTTTTGGAAATGGGCACACACGCGGCACACCTTCACCAGTAGCTCAGGCAAATTGGGGTAAGTTTTGAGAAACCGCTGAACCACTTAGTTGAGCATGTGGGCTAGGCATAGAATGTGTATGAGCTTGCCGAGCTCCAAAGCCGCCACCAAGTTACAGCCATTATCAGACACTACCATGCCTGGTTGTAGGTTGAGTGGCGAGATCCACAGCTCAGTCTGGTCCCTTATACCCTGCCACAGCTCTTCGGCGGTGTGCTGTTTGTCACCTAAGCAAATTAGTTTCATCACGGCCTGTTTCCGCTTGCCCACTGCAGTACTACACTGCTTCCAGCTACTGACTGATGGCTGACTGGTGTTGCAAGATGAGAATTCAGAGTTGGAAGTGGTGGAGGAGAAGGGGGGTTGCAGCCACTAATGTACAGTCATGGCCAAAAGTTTTGAGAATTACATAAATATTGTAAATTGGAAAAGTTGCTGCTTAAGTTTTTATAATAGCAATTTGCATATACTCCAGAATGTTATGAAGAGTGATCAGATGAATTGCATAGTCCTTCTTTGCCATGAAAATTAATTAATAAAAAAAAACAACTTTCCACTGCATTTCATTGTTGTCATTAACCACCTCAGCTCCCCTAGCTTAAACCCCCTTAATGACCAGACCACTTTTTACAATTCTGCACTACACTACTTTCACGGTTTATTGCTCGGTCATACAACTTACCACCCAAATGAATTTTACCTCCTTTTCTTCTCACTAATAGAGATTTCATTTGGTGGTATGTCATTGCTGCTGACATTTTAACTTTTTTTTATATTAATTTTCACTTTTTTCAAATAAAACTACATTTCTATATAAATGTTTCTCTAAATGTATTGTTCTACATGTCTTTGATAAAAAAAATGCATTAAGTGTATATTTATTGGTTTGGGTAAAAGTTATAGCGTTTACAAACTATGTTGCAAAAATGTGAATTTACGCACTTTGACTTTCTGAGCACCTGTCATGTTTCCTGAGGTTCTACAATGCCCAGACAGTAGAAACACCCCACAAATGACCCCATTTCGGAATGTAGACGCCCTAAGGTATTCGCTGATGGGCATAGTGAGTTCATGGAAGTTTTTATTTTTAGTTACAAGTTAGCGTCTAATATTCCTTTTTGTGGTTAAAAAAAAAAAAATCGCATTTACAGCCTGCCAGCGAATGATCGGCACTGGCAGGCTGTAGATCAACTCGTTTACATTGCGCTCACAGGAAATCTCGCGTCTCATGAGATGACGCGCCGATGAGTCAATGAGGAATAACCCGGCCACCCACAGGACACATCCCTGCGTTAGGCGGTTAAAGGACCTGCTGAGATCATTTCAGTAATCGTCTTGTTAACTCAGGTGAGAATGTTGATGAGCACAAGGCTGAAGATCATTATGTCAGGCTGATTGGGTTAAAATGGCAGACTTGACCTTAAAAGTAGGGTGATGCTTGAATTGTTGAATTCCATTGTTAACCATGATGACCTGCAAAGAAATGCGTGCAGCCATCATTGCGTTGCATAAACATGGCTTCACAGGCAAGGATATTGTGGCTACTAAGATTGCACCTCAATCAACAATTTATAGGATCATCAAGAACTTCAAGGAAAGAGGTTCAATTCCTGTTAAGAAGGCTTCAGGGCATCCAAGAAAGTCCAGCAAGCGCCAGGATCGTCTCCTAAAGAGGATTCAGCTGCAGATCGGAGTGCCACCAGTGCAGAGCTTGCTCAGGAATGGCGAAGACTTTTGGAAGATGGCCTGGTGTCAAGAAGGGCAGCAAAGAAGCCACTTCTATCCAAAAAAAACATCAGGGACAGATGGATCTTCTGCAGAAAATATGGTGAATGGACTGCTGAGGACTGGGGCAAAGTCATATTCCCCGATGAAGCCTCTTTCCGATTGTTTGGGGCATCAGGAAAAAGGCTTGTCCGGAGAAGAAAAGGTGAGCGCTACCATCAGTCCTGCGTCATGCCGACAGTAAAGCATCCTGAGACCATTCATGTGTGGGGTTGCTTCTCATCCAGGGAGTGGGCTCATTCACAATTTTGCCCAAAAACACAGCCATGAATAAAGCATGGTACCAAAACACCCTCCAACAACAACTTCTTCTAACAATCCAACAACAGTTTGGTGAAGAACAATGCATTTTCCAGCACGATGGAGCACCGTGCCATAAGGCAAAAGTGATAACTAAGTGGCTCGGGGACCAAAACGTTGACATTTTGGGTCCATGGCCTGGAAACTCCCCAGATCTTAATCCTATTAAGAACTTGTGGTCAATCCTCAAGAGGCGGGTGGACAAACAAAAACCCACTAATTCTGACAAACTCCAAGAAGTGATTATGAAAAAATGGGTTGCTATCAGTCAGGAATTGGCCCAGAAGTTGATTGAGAGCATGCCCAGTCGAATTGCAGAGGTCCTAAAAAAGAAGGGCCAACACTGCAAATACTGACTCTTTGCATAAATGTCATGTAATTGTCGATAAAATCCTTTGAAATGAAGCCGATAAAAGCCTTTGTATGAAGTGCGTGTAATTATATTTCACTACATCACAGAAGCAACTGAAACAAAGATCTAAAAGCAGTTTAGCAGCAAACTTTGTGAAAACTAATATTTGTGTCATTCTCAAAATTTTTGACCACGACTGTAGGTGGTGGCGGAAATCCTGATGGAAGTAGGGCCCGCAATCCTTGGCGTCAGTAGCACCTGTGACATCCCAGGGTACGACTCGAAATGTAGCGTCCCTGGTCAAAAGCACTTGTCCATGTGTAAGTCGTTAAGTGGACCTTGCCAATAACTGCGTTGGTCAGGGCATGGGTGATGTTACGGGACACATGCTGGTGTAATGTGGGGATGGCACACCGGGAAAAATAGTGGCGGCTAGGGACTGAGTAACGAGGGATCGCCGCCACCTTTAGGCTGCAGAAAGCCTCAGTTTTCACAAGCCTAAATGGCAACATTTCCATGGCCAGCAATTTGGAAAGTTGCGTATTTAGTGCTATGGCCTGTGGGTGGGTGGCTGGGTGTGCTAGCTGATGGTGCTTGCAAAGGTCCAGGTTCAGGGTGGGAGGCATCCTGGCCTACGTCTTGGACAGGATATTGGCCAAGTAACACAATGTAAGAGGAGGCAGTGGTGTGACCCGCAGACACTGATTGTGGACCCAGGCGTTCGACCCATCATGCTGGTGGTGGTGAGGTTGCTAGTGTTAATGACCCTGCTTATTTTGGTACGGGACAGGTTGCAAATGACAATTATTTTATCATCCACACTTTCCTTAAAAAAGTGCCAGACTGCTGAACACCTACCCCTTGGAAATGAAGATTGCTGCAAGGGGGTGCTCCAGGGAACAGTTGCGGGTCTGTTTGGTGTGGCCCGCCATCTTCCTTTTGCCACCCCACTTCCTCTTCCAGCCTGTTGTGGTGCTGCGGATCCCTCTCCCTCCGTACTGCTGTCCTCGCTCAGCTTGCCACCTTCCCAGGTTGGGTCAGTGATTTCATCATCCTCCTCTTTCACTTCCTCACTCTGGTCATCCTCCTGACCTGTTGACCTAACAAGAGCCTCACTTATTGACAACTGTGTCTCATCCTCATCATGAACCTCTTGAGACACGAATTGCGGTTGACTTATTGGCAACTGTATCTCATAATCATCACCCACCTCATGAAACACTAATTGCTGTCCCCCACCGTCATCTTTCTCTGACTGTGGATGCTCAAGAGTTTGGCAATCAGTGCACAAGATCTCCTCATTTTCCTCTTCGAGCTGGCTTGGCGAGAGGGCTAAATCAAGGAATGGCAATGAAAAGAGCTCCTCGTAATATCCGAGTGTGGGATTACTTGTTTGCCAAGACTCTCCATGGTGGGAGGAAGGAGGATCAGGGTGAGGATTCTGTTGACCAGACTATTGACTAGTGAGACTGGACTTTGTGAAAGAGAGGGTGGTGCTTATCCAACTGGAAGCATTATCTGCTGCAATCCAACCGACTACCTGGTCGCACTGGTGTGACTTCAAGAGTGGTGTTCTGCGCCGCCCTGCAAACTGGGACATGAAGCTAGTTATCGTGGATGAGTTTGTTTTTTGTGCTCTGGCAGCAGGCACAGTTTCACCTCACCCAGGGCCACGGCTTCTGCATGCATCATCAGCAGCACGGCAACTTCCCCGTCCCTTACTGCTCGCTTTGAGCATATTAAATGGCATATGCTTGCAAGTATGTCACATGTACAGTAGCTCAGGTTTTGTAAGTGTATGCGCAAATAAATTCAACTTAATGTCACAGATATTTAGGATGCTCAAATGTTATACAGGAGGTGTAGTGCAGGTAATGTCGCTGTCACCAGCGGCAAAAAAATAAAACTGAATTTTACTGATATTTATGATGTGCAAACATTATACAGGAGATGTAGCGCAGGTAATCTTGCTGTTGTCACCAGCCGTGAAAAAATTTAACTAAATGTCACTCATATTTATGATGTGCAAACGTTATACAGGAGATGTAGCGCAGGTAATATCGCTGCTGTCACCAGCGGCTAACGTTATACAGGAGATGTAGTGCAGGTAATAATGTCCCTGCTGTCACCAGCAGCCAAACAATTGCACGCAATTTAGTGCACGTTGCTCTAATATATTTTGCAGCCAGATAAAACAATAGTCCTTTAAAGGACTGTTGGGTCTCTTACACCTTTGAACACATTTAAAACTCCCTAAAAAACCATGTGATGCCCGACTGAAAAAGGTGTTCGGCCGAGCATGCTCGCCCAACACTATTCAGTACTAACCCTAACAGTATGGTCTCGGTTTGCTCATGTCTAGTCCCAAAGAATCTGCTTTTATAATCCAATTTGCTTCACATTTCAACAGGACACCATGTCTATCTCTACTATTATGTGCTGAAAAAATTCACTGCAATCCTGCAAATGTTAAACAACCCATATCACCATTGTGAACACCTCTAATATGATTAATTAAACGGGTACATCCCTTGTTTGCATGGGCTGAACAGCACTTTCACTGCCACAGTAGGTGTGAAATAGCTCCTATTTGCAGAACTTTACCCTGCTGCATATGGGCACAAAGTGGAAATTGCCTATTGGAATTAACCCCTGTAATGAGTTTTTCTGTTTATTTCGCAAGTATCGATCCTTCACTAGTTGATCTCTCAAATTTATGAGATATTGACTGTATGACAAAGATATCATCAGGGTGATATCTATCACTGTGTAAGGTTTGATTCACACGTCCGTAAGTGTTCTGCTGATCCGCAAATTGCGGATCCGCAAAACACGGACACTGGCAATGAGCATTCCGCAATTTGCGGAAGGCACATTGCCGGCACTATAATAGAAAATGCCTAATCTTGTCCGCAATTGCGGACAAGAATAGGACATGTTCTTTTTTTTGCGGTAACGGAAGCACAGATGCGGAAGTGCGGATTCACAAATGAGGATGCGGATCCGCAAATGCGGATGCGGACAGCACATTCCGGCCCCATGGAAGATGAATGGGTCTGCCACTGTTCCGCAAAATTGCGGAACGGATGCGGACCCATTTTGCGGACGTGTGAATGGACCCTAAGGCTGGTTTCATACAGGCGTTGTTGAAAAAGATGCGAGTGCGTTGCGGGAACATGCACGATTTTTCCGCACGAGTGCAAAATATTCTAATGCGTTTTGCACGTGCGTGAGAAAAATCGGCATGTTTGGTACCCAGACCCGGACTTCTTCACATAAGTTCGGGTTTGGGTTAGTTGTTGTGTAAAGTCTATTATTTTCCCTTATAACATGGTTATAGGGGAAAATAATAGCATTCTGAATACAGAATGCTTAGTACAATAGGCCTGGAGGGGTTAAAAAAAAATAAAAAAATAATTTAACTCACCTTAATCCACTTGTTCGCGCAGCCCGGTTTCTCTTCTTTCTTCAGGACCTGGGTAAAGGACCTTTGATGACATCACTGCGCTCATGTGACGGACCATATGATGAGCGTAGTGACGTCACCAAAGGTCCTTTTCCTGTGCACAGCAAAGATGAAGACAGAAGAGAAGCCGTGCTGCGCAAACAAGTGGATTAAGGTGAGTTAAATTATTTATTTATTTTAACCCCTCCAGCCCTATCGAACTATATATTCTGTATTAAGAATGCTATTATTTTCCCTTATAACCATGTTATAAGGGAAAATAATAAAGATTGGGTCCCCATCCCGATCGTCTCCTATCAACTGTGCGTGAAAATCACACCGCATCCACACTTGCTTGCTGATGCTTGCGATTTTCATGCAGCCCCATTCACTTCTATGGGGCCTGCGTTGCATGAAAAACGCACAATATAGAACATGCTGCGATTTTCACGCAACGCACAATTGATGCGTGAAAATCACCGCTCATGTGCACAGCCCCATAGAAATTAATGGGTCCGGATTCAGTGTGGGTGCAATGCGTTCACCTCCCGCATTGCACCCGCACGGAAAACTCACCTGTGTGAAAGGGGCCTAAAAGAGAATTGGTGGCAGTGAATTTTCTGAACCCTTTTGTCAGTAATTCAACCCCTGTAGAGTAACAGTATTCAAAAACTCCACACTGTTTCCCCACAAAATGTGCTGTAAACTCCATATTTAGTTCATTAACATTTATATACTCCACAAAATAATAATATTCTTTCTCTGCGCCTGACCAGATGACTAACATGTTGTCTATGAATCTAGTCCAATATGTGATATGTTTAGTAAATGAATTGTTCACATTATAAAATTTTTCCTCCCCTATTGACAAGAACAGGCTTGCAAAGATTGACGCCACTGGCGTGCCCATCGCCATACCACTGCCTTGGGCATACCAGTGGCGCCACACCTGAAAACCTTATTGGACAACACAAAATCCAAAGTTTCATAGACAAAGTCAATACATTAATTCATTTTTAACCAGCCTCAATGCCATCATTATGGCATATGCGGGTATACAGATTTCTAAAATTAATTGTCAATTGTCCTGTCAGGACACATTATTCAATTGTTGTAACAAATTTTTAGTGTCTAACAAGAAAGATGGGACCACTTGAATCCCTTCCCGACATGTGACGTAATAGTACGTCACATGTCGGGTCATTAAAGTGGGTGCCTGCTCCAGAACGGAGCTGGTGCCTTAGTAATCTGATGTGTGCTGTTTCATACACGGCTAATGTCCTCGACTGGCGCTAATGCTGATCGCGGACATTTAACCTCTCAGATGCCATGGTCAAACCTGACCACGGCATCAGAGAGCATGAAATACTGCGCGTGCCTATCGGAGGAGCCAGAACATGTATGTAGCAACCCCAAAAACGCCTGTACTATCAAAATATAAAAATATTTATCCCATACAGAAAGAAAAGAAACAAAAAAGTGACAAAATGGCTGATTCTCCTTTTTTTTGGTCGTTTCTCCACCCTGCTCTGTACACAAAACTACAGAACATGACCACAAAAAAAAACCTATACATATGTGGGGGGGCGGAGCCTGCATCTGAGCCGAATGGCTGTGTGAAGCAAGAGCTCTGTATGAAATAGTGCCCTTCCAGCTTGTAATTCTGCCTATTTGGTCGAAACATGGTGAAGATCGGAGGCCCTAAGACTGGTGAACCCTCTGGACATTCCAAATCATCCATCAACAGTGGAGACATGGAGAAATTTATAAAGAAAGCCACCACCACCTATGTGAACAGAGAGACCAAGATGGCGCCGGCGTCTCCACACTCAGCCAGCCGAAAGCAAACAGAGTCTTCTCACGGCGCACAGGGAGGTGAGGACGAACCCGATACCGTCCCGGTATCTCGCTCCAATCTGAGAGGCACTCTGACCTTCTCACTGGCTTCTGCATTAGAGCCGCTTAGTGCCGACATAGGTGCTATAAAACAAGATGTCCGCCACATAGGGCGCAGAGTTGAGATGCTAGAAGACTCACAAACAGCCCTGTTAGAGCACCAAGCAGCGGTCACGCAAAAGATACAGGCCGTGCAAAGTAATCTGAATTCTATATATAATTCAATAGAACAGTGATGGGCAAACTGCGGTTCTCCAGATGTTGTAAAACTACAAATCCAATCATGCCCTGCTGTAGGCTGATAGCTGTAGGCAGACTGGGCATACTGGGAGTTGTAGTTTTACAACGGCTGGAGAGACGCAGTTTGCCCATCCCTGCAATAGAAGATCAGGAAAACCGGGGACGACGCAACAACCTGCGCTTCAGAGGCATACCTGAAATGGTTGCCCAGGGAGATATCCCTAACACAATAGTGCAAATCTGCTTGTCCCTCCTGGGCCCCCGACTCGGTGCAGGAAGTCCTGCTAGAGAGAGCCCACAGGGCCCTGAAACCTAAGCCAGCTCCCTCTGCACCGCCCAGAGATGTCATTTGTAAATTCTTGAGCTTTCCTGTGAAAGAAGCCGTCCTCACTAAAGCTAGAGACATACAAGCTGTTAAATAGAATGGTAACGATATCCTGGTCTTCCAGGACCTTGCTCAATCCACCCTCAAGAAAAGAAGAGCTCTCAAGCCGTTAACAGATTGGCTCAGGGGAAAGAACATTCCTTACAGGTGGACATTCCCCTTTGGTCTCACCTTTTATATTTGAAAGTCGCAGGATGACTATTACATCTTACCTTGATCTGGATCCAGTCTATGATCATCTGAACATCAGCCCACTGGATATTCAAGACTGGGACCCGGTTCAAGCTCTGGCAGGACTACCAGCCCTTCCTCCTACTGAATCCTGGGATAAGCAGCTTACTCCTAGGCAACAAAAAGGCAGAAGAGGAAATCAGAAATCTACTCCAAGAAGGCTGCCACTAGGAGAATAATAAATTAATGTATAGGTGACTTATCAGTCATGTTTTACTTCAGACATTTTTACCTACTGCTTCTTGGCCTCCTATTCTATCCCTCCCTAGTTTTCCTATCCTTCCCCTCCCTCCTATACCATCTCAGGTCTCTATCCCCCCTCTGGTCTTGCTAGACCAATATCTCAAAACAAGGGCACTGAAACATTTTTCTTTTCCCCCTACCTATTTACTTATTTAACCACTTAGTGTACTCTACTCTATTACTTTACCCTCACTGTCCTCTACCACATTCTATCATTACTAAGGTTACAGCAAATTATAATGTAGTGGTATTTTTTCAGGTTTAGGCTACTTTCACACTTGCGTTCAGAGCGGATCCGTCTGGGGTCTGCACAGACGGATCCGCTCATATAATGCAGACGATGGGATCCGTTCAGAACGGATCCGTCTGCATTATACTTATTATTCTAAGTGTGAAAGTAGCTCAGACGGATCCATCCAGACTTTACATTGAAAGTCAATGGGGGACAGATCCGTTTGAAAATTGAGCCATATTGTGTCAACTTCAAACGGACCCGTCCCCATTGACTTACATTGTAAGTCTGGACGGATCCGTTTCCCTCCACAAGGCCAGGCGGACACCCGAACGCTGCAAGCAGCGTTCAGGTGTCCGTCTGCTGAGCGGAGGCCAAACTCTGCCAGACTGATGCATTCTGAGCGGATCCGCATCCACTCAGAATGCATTAGGGCAGTAAGGATGCGTTCGGGGCCGCTTGTGAGAGCCTTCAAACGGAACTCACAAGCGGAGCCCCGAACGCTAATGTGAAAGTAGCCTAAGATTGTTTAAACCTGTTTGTATTGCAAGTAGATGTCTCACGGATAACAATATTAAGATATATCAGACTAGGAATACAGTTGTTGGGGAAGGGAGCAGTTTCTGGAAGGCAACCCTTTTTTCTCTAACCCTCAAAAGCCATCTTTTGGAACCATCTATACAAACCCTACACATATTAGGTTATGATGGCTGATCTAACCATAGCCTCTTACAATGTCAAACGTTTTAATGCCCCTTCCAAAAGATGCCACATCCTCTCATTCCTGAAAAAAAAAAAAGTTCTATCCTACTACTACAGGAAACACATTTCAAATTTAACCATTATCCGAACCTTTCCCATTCCAAATACCCACTTTAGTTCCACTGTGGTTCAAACTCTTCAGTCTCAAGAGGGGTGAGTGTGGGTTTTAGAGGAAATGTGCCTTTCCAGTACTGCTCTCATACACAAGACCCAGATGGACGATATAGTTTAGTTAAGGGATATATCTCTAACCAAGTTTATACATTTATTAAAATTTATGCCCCAAACACCAACCAACGGACTTGGATTGAAAGTCTCACCCCAATAATAGACACCTTTAAAGAAGGCATAGTAGTTATGGGTGGAGACTTTAACCTGACCTTTGACCCTCTTATCGACTCAACCTCTCACAAGTCGGCTCGCTCTCATAAAGAATTAAATGCAATTAAAAAACTGTTCCACAGCCAGCATCTAATAGATGTTTGGAGAGCCCTTAACCCTGAGTCTAAAGACTACACATTCTCTTCACATGTCCATGGCTCCTATCAGAGATTGGACTATATTATGACATCTAAATAACATCTCCATCTTTGTACTAAAGCCTGGATTGACTCAATCCATCTATCAGATTATTCCCCAGATTATTCCCCAGTCATCTCCACCCCACAAACGACCCCCAGAGCCTTTAACTGGAGGCTTAATGAACAGCTCTTATCCTCACAGGATCAGATACAAGTCTTACAAAAAGCTATGGATGAGTTTTTCATCTTGAACGCCCTCCCAGAGACCTCCCCCCATGTGATTTGGGATAAAAATTATAACATTTTGGAAGTCTTTAGTCCCCTTTCAAACTTCAAGATTAACCTGAAAAAATCCAATAGGCCCAAACGTCCCTCTTCAATTGGGAGGCCCCATTCCTCGCATATATAGGGATCAAAATATCAAATTATATAAATAAACTCTTGTTACTTAACTACATTCCTCTCCTCAAATCCATGCAAGATCAATTGACTAAATTACACTCCCCAACTCTTTCCTGGTTTGGTTGTAAAAAAATTGTCATGTCTTTAGTCCTTCCCAGACTCAATTATCTTCAACAGGTACTACCCATCCCTATCCTGAAATACTACTACGTTGCTCTCTCAAAACTAATTAGATCCTTTATTTGGGACAGGAAAAAACCCAGGATCTCCAGTTCAGTTCTCCAGAATCCTAGAGTTTTTAAAGGTATTGGCCTACCCAACCCTCTCTTATACAACAGAGCAATCCTCCTGACAAGGGCCCTTGATTGGTTTAGGCAATCTCCCCACAAATCATGGGTAGGGATGGAAACCTCTCAACCAGGTTACTCATTTAGAGGCCTTTTAGTAAACACTCTTAACTTTCCCTTCAAAGACCCTAATGCCTGCCCAATGGTCAAGGCTACCATTAAAGCATGGACATGGTTCCAGAACTCAATTTTTGGCTTCCCTATTCCCTCTCCCCTTGTACAAATCAGGGATGTACTAGACCTAGCCTCTGAAGAACTGAAACAATGCATATCCACCTTGCTCCATCACTCAGAAATTCCCATCCTTTCATTGTTTAATGATACTGGTGACTTGTTGGAGGGTAATGCCTTTCTATTTGCAATCCACGCCCCTACTACTAATTCATTTATTGTCTCCTTTCTACGGACTTATATCTTCAAAAACATACCTTACCACTCACTGATAAGACCTCTCACGTGGTTTGAATATTTGATACACAGTCAATCCCCTCTAAACAAACCTATCTCGCAACTCTAAAGAAAACTTAGCTCACCGATCATGCTGCCAAAACCGACTTATATTAGTCTCTGGGAGAAAGATCTTGACTACACCTTTTCCCCAAGAGAACAATCCTGCATACTCCTGACTCCCTATGCTTCTTCTCGCTGTGTGAGGATTCAGGAAAATGGCTACAAGGTTTTAACAAGGTGGTATAAGATACCGGATATAACTTGTATATATGGGGAGGGGAACTCGGATGTCTGTTGGCGCTGCGGTCATGAAAGGGGTACCTTCTATCACATCTAGTGGACGTGTCCATCTATCCACAATTGGTGGGAAAATATATTTTCAAGGAGCAACAAAATCTGTAACTCAACAAACCCGTTGTCTCCTCAATTAGCCCTCTGTAGTTATTACCCTTCCGATACACCCTTTAGGATTCCCTTACTATTTAGCAAACTAATAATTGCAGCACGTCTCCTGGTACCGCAGTGTTGGCTCTCATCAGATCTTTCCTCAGAGGATCAATGGGTCAATAAAATTGACACAATTTACAGTTTTGAAGAAATTGGAAAGTCTGAGAGATATATAGACATTTCAAATAGAACTGTCACTGAACAATATTTGAATTGTCTTCATACTGTATGATTATTACTAATCTGATGAAACATCTACTTTTCCCTTTGTACTCGTACGGCCTTTGTTTGATCTATATGCCGTACAATTTATAGTATTGTATGTACATTTTTTATTGAATTAATAAAAAATTTGAAAACTTAAAAAAAAAATAAAAAAATATATATATATATATATATACAGTACAGACCAAAAGTTTGGACACACCTTCTCATTCAAAGAGTTTTCTTTATTTTCATGACTATGAAAATTGTAGATTCACACTGAAGGCATCAAAACTATGAATTAACACATGTGGAATTATATACATAACAAAAAAGTGTGAAACAACTGAAAATATGTCATATCCTAGATTCTTCAAAGTAGCCACCTTTTGCTTTGATTACTGCTTTGCACACTGTTGGCATTCTCTTGATGAGCTTCAAGAGGTAGTCACCTGAAATGGTTTTGACTTCACAGGTGTGCCCTGTCAGGTTTAATAAGTGGCATTTCTTGCCTTATAAATGGGGTTGGGACCATCAGTTGCGTTGTGGAGAAGTCAGGTGGATACACAGCTGATAGTCCTACTGAATAGACGGTTAGAATTTGTATTATGGCAAGAAAAAAGCAGCTAAGTAAAAAAAAAACGAGTGGCCATCATACTTTAAGAAATGAAGGTTAGTCAGTCCGAAAAATTGGGAAAACTTTGAAAGTGTCCCCAAGTGCAGTCACAAAAACCATCAAGCGCTACAAAGAAACTGGCTCACATGCGGACTGCCCCAGGAAAGGAAGACCAAGAGTCACCTCTGCTGTGGAGGATAAGTTCATCCGAGTCACCAGCCTCAGAAATCGCAGGTTAACAGCAGCTCAGATTAGAGACCAGGTCAATGCCACACGGAGTTCTAGCAGACACATCTCTAGAACAACTGTTAAGAGGAGACTGTGTGAATCAGGTCTTCACGGTAGAATATCTGCTAGGAAACCACTGCTAAGGACAGGCAACAAGCAGAAGAGACTTGCTTGGGCTAAAGAACACAAGGAATGGACATTAGACCAGTGGAAATCTGTGCTTTGGTCTGATGAGTCCAAATTTGAGATCTTTGGTTCCAACCACTGTGTCTTTGTGCGACACAGAAAATGGACTCTACATGCCTGGTTCCCACTGTGAAGCATGGAGGAGGAGGTGTGATGGTGTGGGGGTGCTTTGCTGGTGACACTGTTGGGGATTTATTCAAAATTGAAGGCATACTGAACCAGCATGGCTACCACAGCATCTTGCAGCGGCATGCTATTCCATCCGGTTTGCGTTTAGTTGGACCATCATTTATTTTTCAACAGGACAATGACCCCAAACACACCTCCAGGCTGTGTAAGGGCTATTTGACCATGAAGGAGAGCAATGGGGTGCTGCGCCAGATGACCTGGCCTCCACAGTCACCGGACCTGAACCCAATCGAGATGGTTTGGGGTGAGCTGGACCGCAGAGTGAAGGCAAAAGGGCAAACAAGTGCTAAGCATCTCTGGGAACTCCTTCAAGACCTTTGGAAGACCATTTCAGGTGATTACCTCTTGAAGCTCATCAAGAGAATGCCAAGAGTGTGCAAAGCAGTAATCAAAGCAAAAGGTGGCTACTTTGAAGAACCTAGAATATGACATATTTTTAGTTGTTTCACACTTTTTTGTTATGTATAAAAGTCCACATGTGTTAATTCATAGTTTTGATGCCTTCAGTGTGAATCTACAATTTTCATAGTCATGAAAATAAAGAAAACTCTTTGAATGAGAAGATGTGTCCAAACTTTTGGTCTGTACTGTATATATATATATATATACATATATGGTATCATTGGATTCGTACTGACTTAGAGAGAGAAGAGCACTAGTCAGTTTTACCACATACTGTAAAACAATGGGACTGCCAGGGGGTCTCTCAGTGTCCTTATGAATCTTGGGAAGAAAATATCAATTAGGTTTTGAAGAACATTTTTACATAACAGGGAGCACAATTTTTGTTGTATTTTCAAAATCAGAGTGCTCAGCCGAATACGGGTGCTCGAGTACAATTTAATACAATTAAAGTCAATGGGAGACCCTAGCATCGAACCAGGCACCCCCTGCTCGGAAGAGAAGAGGGTGTCTGGTTCACAAAAAAAGGTTAGAAATGTATGGAAACCCCATCAAAATGGTTTGGAAACAGCATTAAGAGGATAGCTGGATGTGTCTTGGACTCCTATTATCTGTGACATACAATAGACAACCACACAAAGGCTATATGCCAAATGCCAGGTATGTGCAAGCCATCAATCTATCCATGAGACAGATGACAGGCTGAGTCAGTATTAGTGATGTCCCGAACTATTCGCCGGCGAATAGTTCCCGGCGAACATAGCTTGTTCGCATTCGCCGCTGCTGGCGAACATATGCGATGTTCGGTCCGCCCCCTATACATCATCATTGAGTAAACTTTGACCCTGTACCTCACAGGGATATGTCTCAGTCAGGCAGCATTACACACATGGACATACAGTGTGATGATGATGATGATGATGATGATGATGTTGTACCCACTGCTGCTTCCTTTGCTGAGGTGTCAGATACAAAAGAAGTGGT
The DNA here is from genome assembly GCF_014858855.1 of Bufo gargarizans. Taxonomy (NCBI): domain Eukaryota; kingdom Metazoa; phylum Chordata; class Amphibia; order Anura; family Bufonidae; genus Bufo; species Bufo gargarizans. The sequence goes on from NC_058080.1 coordinate 300,462,955, forward strand.
TGATGATGATGATGTGTCCGTGGATGCCACGTGGGTGCCTGCTCGAAGAGAAGAAGAAGAAGGGGAAAGATCAGAAGGGGAGACAGAGAGAAGGAGGAGACGAGTTGGAAGCAGGGGGAGGTCGTCGCACGGAGATAGTGACACAGTCAGACAGCATGTATCGGCACCCGGGGTCAGACAGACAGCACGCCAATCAACGCATGCTGTTGCCACCACCAGAATGCTGTCATTGCAAAGCTCAGCAGTGTGGCATTTTTTTTGTGTGTCTGCCTCTGACAACAGCGATGCCATTTGTAACCAGTGCCAAAAGAAACTGAGTCGTGGGAAATCCAACACCCACCTAGGTACAACTGCTTTGCGAAGGCACATGATCGCACATCACAAACGCCTATGGGATCAACACATGATGACGAGTAGAAGCAGCACACAAGCTCAAAGCCACCATCCTCCTCCTGGTCCAGCATCTTCAGCCAAGTCAACCACTGCTGTCTTGCCCCCTCTCAACCACCCGCCACTCTGCCTCTCACCTTCAGCAGTTCCATCTCATCTGTCCACAGTCAGGTGTCTGTAAAGGAAATGTTTGAGCGTAAGAAGCCAATGTCACAGAGTCACCCCCTTGCCCGGCGTCTGACAGCTGGCTTGACGGAACTCTTAGCCCGCCAGCTTTTACCATACCAGCTGGTGGAGTCTGAGGCCTTCAAAAAAAAATTCGCTATTGGGACACCACAGTGGAAGGTACCCGGACAAATTTTTTTTTCTAATAAGGCAATCCCAAACCTCTACTCAGTGATTGAAAAGGAAGTCATGGCATCTCTGGCATACAGTGTTGGGGCAAGGGTCCATCTGACCACTGATACCTGCTCTGCAAAGCACGGTCAGGGCAGGTATATTACCTACACTGCGCATTGGGTCAACCTGCTGACGGCTGCCAAGCATGGAATGCGTGGGTCTGCAGCGGAGTTGGTGACACCGCCACGACTTGCAGGCAGGCCTACTGCCACCTCCTCTACTCCTCATACTCCTCATACTCCATCCTCTTCCATAACCTCCTCGGCTGAGTCCTCTTCTGCTGCGGCGTCTGGCTGCACATCAACTGAATCCCCCCAGCTCCCCAGGGGCTATTCCACATCCCGGATACGACAGTGTCACGCTGTCTTGGGGTTGACTTGCCTGAAAGCAGAGAGCCACACCGGACCAGCACTCCTGTCCGCCCTGAACGCACAGGTGGATCAGTGGCTGACCCCGCACCAACTGGAGATCGGCAAAGTGGTGTGTGACAATGGAAGCAATTTGTTGGCGGCATTGAATTTGGGCAAGTTGTCACATGTGCCGTGCATGGCACATGTGTTGAATCTCATCGTACAGCGCTTTGTGTCTAAGTACCCAGGCTTACAGGACGTCCTCAAGCAGGCCAGGAAGGCGTGTGGCCATTTCAGGCGTTCCTACACGGCCATGGCGCACTTTTCAGACATTCAGCGCCGAAACAACATGCCAGTGAGGCGCTTGATTTGCGACAGCCCGACACGTTGGAATTCAACACTCCTAATGTTCGACCTCCTGTTCCAAAAAGAAAAAGTCGCCAACGAGTATTTGCATGACCGGGGTGCTAGGACAGCCTTTGCGGAGCTGGGAATTTTTTTACCACGTTACTGGATGCTCATGCGCAATGCCTGTAGGCTCATGCGTCCTTTTGAGGAGATGACAAACCTAGTCAGTCGCACCGAAGGCACCATCAGCGACCTCATCCCATTTGTTTTCTTCCTGGAGCGTGCCCTGCGAAGAGTGCTGGATCAGGCTGTAGATGAGCGTGAAGAGGAAGAGTTGTGGTCACCATCACCACCAGAAACAGCCTTGTCATCATCGCTTGCCGGACCTGCGACAACACTGCAAGAGGAGTATGAGGAAGAGGAGTCAGAGGAGGAATGTGGCTTTGAGGAGGAGGAAGACCAACCACAGCAGGCATCCCAGGGTGCTCGTTGTTGTCACCTATCTGGGACCCGTGGTGTTGTACGTGGCTGGGGGAAAGAACAGACCATCAATGACATCAGTGAGGAGGAGGAACGGGAAATGAGTAGCTCGGCATCCAACCTTGTGCAAATGGGGTCTTTCATGCTGTCATGACTGTTGAGGGACCCTCGTATAAAAAGGATGAAGGAGAACGACCTGTACTGGGTGGCCACGCTACTAGACCCTCGGTATAAGCAGAAAGTGGCGGAAATGTTACCAAATTACCGAAAGTCAGAAAGGATGCAGCAGTTCAAAACCAAACTAAAAAATATGCTTTACACAGCTTATAAGGGGGATGTCACAGCACAACGGGAATCTAACAGGGGAAGAGTAATCCTCCTCCTACCACGACCACGGCAGCAAGGACAGGACGCTTTACAGATGTGTTGTTGATGGAGGACATGCAGAGCTTTTTCAGTCCTACACATCGCCACAGCCCTTCGGGATCCAGCCTTAGAGAACGACTCGACCGACAGGTAGCAGACTACCGCGCCTTAACTGCAGATATCGACACTCTGAGGAGCGATGAACCCCTTGACTACAGGGTGTGCAGGCTTGACTTGTGGCCTGAACTAGCCCAGTTTGCGATAGAACTTCTGGCCTGCCCCGCTTCAAGTGTCCTGTCAGAAAGGACCTTCAGTGCAGCAGGAGGCATTGTCACTGACAAAAGAAGTCGCCTCGGTCAAAAAAGTGTTGATTACCTCACCTTCATTAAGATGAATGAGGCATGGATCCCGAAGGGACTGACAGTAGGGGATACGTTTAACTAACAAAAGGCCTGATGACATGTCTTGGCCTCAAAATGTTCCCCACGCTGCTGTATTTAATGTCTGCATACCGGATGACTTTCGTGAATTCTCCGCCACCAACTAGGGTTCAAGCCGTAATGTTTTAGTCACCTCTCTGCCTTGAAAACATCCATTTTTCCAGCCGCTGCTACAACAGTGGCTGCAACAATAACATAATTTTTCAGGCATGTGTACATGCCTAATTTTTCTGGCCTCTGGTGCTGCACTGTGGCTGCAAAAAACTAAACAAAACAAAAAGGCACATACAACTGTCAATTCTCCTTTCGTGATCGTTACCTTGTTGTGGTGAAGGGGCTTGCGTATCACAATGAAGCGATCATCACCTCTATGAGTGTGTTGGCAATGTTGCCACACCCCAGATGATAAGGCCGTTGCTTCATTATGATCAGACCAAAAGCGATCGACTAGATGTTTTTTCATAGAAAAAACTTAAATTTTTTTTTTTATAAGTTGTATGGGTGGGTTTTTAATACATAAAATAAAAAAATCATAATAAAGTCTCTTAATAGTTTATTAGAAATAATGCAGACAATTAAAAAAATCCCCATCAATTCCAATACAAAGCAAGTACAAAGTTCAGAACTAAATTATTCCAGGATGTCGTAATGGTTCGTTAATTCGACAATGGTTAATCAATTTGACACACGTCCCCGGATAGGGGACGTAACAGGCATTAAACTGATAGGAACAGTACTAGTTAAGACACCACTCATATAGGGTGTCACAGCACATTGCTCGGTGCATGCGCAGTGCCCGAACTTGGGAGTAAGAGGACCGACCAAGCTGCTTTTTCCATCTCCCGGTTCCTAAAATCAATTCAGTTTGGTGTATCAGAGTTTGGTCTGTCACTGTGAAGGCAGTCGAAGATACCCGACCTAAATTTTTTTTCACAAAAGGCAATCCCACCCTTATATGGGACGTAACTGGGATTAAACTGATGAGAATAGTACTGCAGAAAATAGCACTCATATCGGGTGTGACAGTAAATTGCACGGCGCAGACGCAGTGACCGTGGCGTGGATTCAAACAAAGGGGAGGGAGCCAGCGTTTTTTTAACCATCTCCCCGTTCGAAAAATTAATTCAATTCACCTTTCCGGGACCCTTGGTGTTGTACGTGGCTGGGTGGAGGAAGAAACCTTAAATGACATCAACGGGACATGGCTAACTTGGTATCCAACCTTGTGCAAATGGAGAGTTTGAGGTTGGGCAAATAGACTGTTTGCGGTTGTTTGTGGTGCATTAAAAGGGGAGTTTGGTCTGTCAATGTCTGTGAAGCGGGCGTAACCCTTACACTACCGGATTGATACATCATACCTGATCGTATACACACACTGGATGTTTTAAACCACGTTGTTCAAAAAAAAAATTGGATTGTTAGATGATTTATGCCCTTTATGGATTAAAATCCAACTCTGCGTCAACTATGTAATTTTCCATGGGAGTTTTGCCATGGATCCCCCTCCGGCATGCCACAGTCCAGGTGTTAGTCCCCTTGAAACAACTCTTCCATCACTATTGTGGCCAGAAAGAGTTCCTGTGGGTTTAAAAATTCGCCTGCCTATAGAAGTCAATGGCGGTTCGCCCGTTCGCGAACATTTGTAGAAATTCGCGTTCGCCATTCGCGAACGGAAAATTTTATGTTCGCGACATATCTAGTCAGTATACCTTACAATGGCAGCCTTGTGCACTATGAGACATTCCAAACCATCTTTCATCTGATTGAGAGTCAGTAAGCCTCAAAGTTGTTTCACCCTAATGATATTGATCTAGATGTGCAGGTCCACCCAAGCCAGCCAACAGATCTGAAGTAACTTTGAGGCTTATTGGCCTACTGTCAGATGAGAGCTGGTTTGGAATGTCTTATAGTGCACAAGGCTGCCATTGTAAGGTATTCTCACTAAGCCTGTTATCTGTCTCATGGATAGATTGATGGCTTGCACATACCTGGCATTTGGCATATAGCCTTTGTGTGGTTGTTTATTGTATGTCGCAGATAATAGGTGTCCAAGACTCATCCAGCTATCCTCTTAATGCTGTTTACAAAAACCATTTTGATGGGGTTTCCATCAATTTCTAACCTTTTTTTTGTGAACCAGACACCCTCTTCTCTTCCGAGCAGGAGGTGCCTGGGGTTCTCCCATTGAGTTACATTGTGCTTGGGTGCTCGGTAGAGCACACGAGCATACCGATGTGTTCGGCCAGAGCACCCGAGCACACAAGCACTTTGGTGCTCGATCAACATTAGTACTTAGCAAATATATTTTGGTCAAAATCATTTGTGTCTATCCATCATGGGTCTCCCATATATAGTCCCTTAGGGGTACCTGCACATGAGTGCAGATTTCAAAACAGAAAATCCATATGCCCTGATTAATCATACCTTCACTTTCTTTTTTAGCAAGATTTTGCGACTTTTTTTAATTTTCACACCACTTACTCCAGTTTTGTTATATGGGTGGAAAAGGGTGTGTGGTTGCAATCTCATTCCAGGAGGATGGAGTAGGAAAACTGGAATAGCTTTTCTAGACAGAAGTGTTAGGTTTAAAGACAAGACAATTTTATCATACAACCTGTGACATTCAATACATGTGGCACAAAGTACTCAGACTTACGCAATGTCTGTGCTTTTCTGCACCAAAAACCACGTTACTTGCAGTTTTTGTTGCAGATTTGATGCAGATCTCACCCTTGCATTGAAAAGAGTGAAATCCGAAGAAAAAAAATTGCACAAACAATTGACAGGCTGAGGACTTCGAAATCTACATGTTAGGTCGATTTCTGCAATAAAAAAAAAAAGCTAAGTGTACTGTACATAAGATTTGTCTAATCTCATTCACTTTGCTGACTGTATTACGCAGTTTTTTTGCATGTAATTCTGTGCAGAAAAAAAGTGCGTAATCCTCAACATGTACAGGTACTTTAAGGTCAGACACACACAAGCGGGTTGAATGTGATAAACTCGCTGTATGTGTCAGTAAGAGGTCCTGTTCTGGCCTCCACTCCTCTGACACAATCTCATAGCATTAGGGCTTATGCACGCAAACGTATTTTCTTTTAATATTCATTCCGTTCTTTTTTTCGGACCGTTGGTGGAACCATTCATTTCAATGGCTCCGCAAAAAAAATACTTACTCCGTGTGCATTCCGTTTCTGTATGTCCTCATGTCCGTTACGCAAAAAAACAGAACATGTCCTATTATTCTCCGCATAACGGTCAAGGATAGGACTGTTCTATTAGGGGCCAGCTAATCCATTCCCCAAAATACAGAATGCACAAGGACGTCATCTGATTTTTTTGCGGATCCGTGTTACTGTATGGGGATTTTGGTTGTGTGCATGAGCCCTTATATTGATTTATAATACTGTGTGACCCTGAGAGTCCTAAAATCTATTGTATTACACTGACAGCATTATGTCAGTGTAATTCATTAGGCCCCTTTCACACGGGTGAGTTTTCCGTGCGGGTGCGATGCGTGCAGTGAACGTATTGCACCCGCACTGAATCCTGACCCATTCATTTCTATGGGGCTGTGCACATGAGCGGTGATTTTCACGCATCACTTGTGCGTTGAGTGAAAATCGCAGCATGCTCTATATTGTGCGATTTTCACGCGACGCAGGCCCCATAGAAGTGAATGGGGTGCGTTATTTTCCCTTATAACCATGTTATAAGGGAAAATAATACAATCTTCAGAACAACAATCCCAAGCCCGAACTTCTGTGAGGAAGTTCGGGTTTGGGTACCAAACATGCACGATTTTTCTCACGTGAGTGCAAAACGCATTACAATGCTTTGCACTCATGCGGAAGAATCTCGCATTTTCCCGCAACGCACCCGCCTCTTATCCGGGCCAAAAAACTGACGCCCGTGTGAAAGAGGCCTTAGATTTCAGGACTCCAAGGGTTACACAACTTAAGGCCTCTTTCACACAAGCATGACGGATTAGGTCCGGATGCGTTCAGGGTGCGTTCAGTGTAACTCGCACCATTTTGCAAGCAAGTTGAGTCAGTTTTGTCTGCGATTGCCTTCAGTTGTTTTTTTTCTGTGCGGGTGCATGCGGTTTGATGCGTTTTTCACGAGCGTGATAAAAAACTGAAGGTTTGCAAACAACATCTTCTAGCAAGCATCAGTGAAAAACGCATTGCATCCGCACTTGCTTGTGGATGCAATGCGCTTTTCACTGAAGTCCCATTCACTTCTGTGGACCCAGGGGTGTGTGAAAAACGCAGAATATAGAATATACGTGAAAAAATGTACACAGACCCATTGAAATGAATGGGTCAGGATTCAGTGTGGGTGCTATGCGTTCACGTCATGCATTGCACCCACGCAGAAAACTCGCTCGTATGAAAGGGGCCTAATAGCTGTGAGATGAGAGGAGCAGAGGCCTGAAGGAGACCTCTTAATGACACACTGCATTCAACCCGCTCTTCTGTGTCTGGCCTGAGTCCTTCAAACACATTTCCCACAATAGAGGATAACCTTACAGGTCTATAATTACCTTTATGACATCAGGGCTTTTGTTTAACATTCCACAGATCCAGGCATGGACCATATCTCTTAGGCCTCATGCACACGACCGTATGCATTTAAAAAAAATACGGATGACTTCCGTGTGCATTCAGTATTTTGCAGAACGGAACAGCTGGCCCCTAATAGAACAGTACGTTCCTTGTTCGCAATGCGAACAATAGTAGGAAATGTTCTATTTTTTTGCGGAACGGAAATACGGACGTAAGGAAACTAAATGCACACGGAGTAACTTCCGCTTTTTTTACGGACCCATAGAAATTAATGGTTCCGTATACGTCCACAAAAAAAGGGAATGGACACGGAAAGAAAATAGGTTTGTGTGCATTAGGCCTTAGGTTAGATTTAGGCCCCTTTCACACGGGCGAGTTTTCCGCGTGGGTGCAATGCGTGAGTAGGGATGAGCGAACTCGAACTGTATAGTTCGGGTTCGTACCGAATTTTGGGGTGTCCGTGACACGGACCCGAACCCGGACATTTTTGTAAAAGTCCGGGTTCGGGTTCGGTGTTCGTCGCTTTCTTGGCGCTTTTGTGACGCTTTCTTGGCGCTTTTTGAAAGGCTGCAAAGCAGCCAATCAACAAGCGTCATACTACTTGCCCCAAGAGGCCGTCACAGCCATGCCTACTATTGGCATGGCTGTGATTGGCCAGAGCACCATGTGACCCAGCCTCTATTTAAGCTGGAGTCACATAGCGCCGCCCGTCACTCTGCTCTGATTAGCGTAGGGAGAGGTTGCGGCTGCGACAGTAGGGCGAGATTAGGCAGATTAACTCCTCCAAAGGACTTGATTAATCGATCGATCTGCAGCTGTGCATCATTGAGCTGCTGATACTCAATTGCTCACTGTTTTTAGGCTGCCCAGACCGTTTGTCAGTCACTTTTTTCTGGGGTGATCGGCGGCCATTTTGTGTCTTGTGCGGTGCTGCGACCAAGTGCATCCAAGCTGCGACCAAGTGCATTTAACCCTCAATGGTGTGGTTGTTTTTTGGCTAAAGCCTACATCAGGGTGAAGCTGTCACACCAAGTGCATTTAACCAGCAATAGTCTGTTTATTTTTTGGCCATATACTACATCAGGGGCAAGCTGCGCCTGTCACAAAGTGCATTTAACCCTCAGTAGTGTGGTTGGTCAAGCTGTCACACCATGTGCATTTAACCAGCAATAGTCTGTTCATTTTTTGGCCATATACTACATCAGGGGCAAGCTGCGCCTGTCACCAAGTGCATTTAACCCTCAATGGTGTGGTTGCTTTTTGGCTAAAGCCTACATCAGGGTGAAGCTGTCACACCAAGTGCATTTAACCAGCAATAGTCTGTTTATTTTTTGGCCATATACTACATCAGGGGCAAGCTGCGCCCGTCACCAAGTGCATTTAACCCTCAGTAGTGTGGTTGGTCAAGCTGTCACACCAAGTGCATTTAACCAGCAATAGTGTGGTTATTTTTTGGCCATATCCCAGTCTAATTCTGTCACTAAATCCATACCGGTCACCCAGCGCCTAAATACTAGGCCTCAAATTTATATCCCGCTAAATCTGTCGTTACCGCTGTACTGTTGTGGCTGGGCAAGTTATTTAGTGTCCGTCAAAGCACATTTTTTGTTCAGGGTTGAAATACAATTCCCAATTTAGCAATTTCATAATTTAGTGGTTTCTGCTATATCAGAGCTATTTGAAATGTATCCCTAAAAGGGTATATAATATTCAAGGTGCACATAGGGTCATTCAGAATAACTTCACACACACGCTACTGTGCATTTCCAAGTCTAATTCTGTTAGTAAATCCATACCGGTCACCCAGCGCCTAAATACTAGGCCTCAAATTTATATCCCGCTAAGGCCCCATGCACACGGCCGTGTTTCACAGCCGTGTGCGGGCCGTGGAACCGCGGCCTGGATCCCTCCTGAGTGCAGGAGCGCACGGCGTCACTGGTTGCTATGACGCCGTGCGCTCCCTGCTGCCGGCACAGTACAGTAATACACTGGTATAGATCATACCAGTGTATTACTGTATTGCAGCGGCAGCAGGGAGCGCACGGCGTCATAGCAACCAGTGACGCCGTGCGCTCCTGCACTCAGGAGGGATCCAGGCCGCGGTTCCACGGCCCGCACACGGCTGTGAAACACGGCCGTGTGCATGGGGCATAAATCTGTCGTTACCGCTGTACTGTTGTGGCTGGGCAAGTTATTTAGTGTCCGCCAAAGCACATTTTTTGTTCTGGGTTGAAATACAATTCCCAATTTAGCAATTTCATAATTTAGTGGTTTCTGCTATATCAGAGCTATTTGAAATCTATCCCTAAAAGGGTATATAATATTCAAGGTGCACATAGGGTCATTCAGAATAACTTCACACACACGCTACTGTGCATTTCCAAGTCTTATTCTGTTAGTAAATCCATACCGGTCACCCAGCGCCTAAATACTAGGCCTCAAATTTATATCCCGCTAAATCTGTCGTTACCGCTGTACTGTTGTGGCTGGGCAAGTTATTTAGTGTCCGTTAAAGCACATTTTTTGTTCAGGGTTGAAATACAATTCCCAATTTAGCAATTTCATAATTTAGTGGTTTCTGCTATATCAGAGCTATTTGAAATGTATCCCTAAAAGGGTATATAATATTCAAGGTGCACATAGGGTCATTCAGAATAACTTCACACACACGCTACTGTGCATTTCCAAGTCTAATTCTGTTAGTAAATCCATACCGGTCACCCAGCGCCTAAATACTAGGCCTCAAATTTATATCCCGCTAAGGCCCCATGCACACGGCCGTGTTTCACAGCCGTGTGCGGGCCGTGGAACCGCGGCCTGGATCCCTCCTGAGTGCAGGAGCGCACGGCGTCACTGGTTGCTATGACGCCGTGCGCTCCCTGCTGCCGGCACAGTACAGTAATACACTGGTATAGATCATACCAGTGTATTACTGTATTGCGGCGGCAGCAGGGAGCGCACGGCATCATAGCAACCAGTGACGCCGTGCGCTCCTGCACTCAGGAGGGATCCAGGCCGCGGTTCCACGGCCCGCACACGGCTGTGAAACACGGCCGTGTGCATGGGGCATAAATCTGTCGTTACCGCTGTACTGTTGTGGCTGGGCAAGTTATTTAGTGTCCGCCAAAGCACATTTTTTGTTCAGGGTTGAAATACAATTCCCAATTTAGCAATTTCATAATTTAGTGGTTTCTGCTATATCAGAGCTATTTGAAATCTATCCCTAAAAGGGTATATAATATTCAAGGTGCACATAGGGTCATTCAGAATAACTTCACACACACGCTACTGTGCATTTCCAAGTCTAATTCTGTCACTAAATCCATACCGGTCACCCAGCGCCTAAATACTAGGCCTCAAATTTATATCCCGCTAAATCTCTCGTTACCGCTGTACTGTTGTGGCTGGGCAAGTTATTTAGTGTCCGTTAAAGCACATTTTTTGTTCAGGGTTGAAATACAATTCCCAATTTAGCAATTTCATAATTTAGTGGTTTCTGCTATATCAGAGCTATTTGAAATCTATCCCTAAAAGGGTATATAATATTCAAGGTGCACATAGGGTCATTCAGAATAACTTCACACACACGCTACTGTGCATTTCCAAGTCTAATTCTGTCACTAAATCCATACCGGTCACTCAGCGCCTAAATACTACGCCTCAAATTTATATCCCGCTAAATCTGTCATTACCGCTGTACTGTTGTGGATGGGCAAGTTATTTAGTGTCCGTCAAAGCACATTTTTTGTTCTGGGTTGAAATACAATTCCCAATTTAGCAATTTCATAATTTAGTGGTTTCTGCTATATCAGAGCTATTTGAAATCTATCCCTAAAAGGGTATATAATATTCAAGGTGCACATAGGGTCATTCAGAATAACTTCACACACACGCTACTGTGCATTTCCAAGTCTTATTCTGTTAGTAAATCCATACCGGTCACCCAGCGCCTAAATACTAGGCCTCAAATTTATATCCCGCTAAATCTGTCATTACTGCTGTACTGTTGTGGCTGGGCAAGTTATTTAGTGTCCGTTAAAGCACATTTTTTGTTCAGGGTTGAAATACAATTCCCAATTTAGCAATTTCATAATTTAGTGGTTTCTGCTATTTCAGAGCTATTTGAAATCTATCCCTAAAAGGGTATATAATATTCAAGGTGCACATAGGGTCATTCAGAATAACTTCACACACACGCTACTGTGCATTTCCAAGTCTAATTCTGTCAGTAAATCCATACCGGTCACCCAGCGCCTAAATACTAGGCCTCAAATTTATATTCAGCTGAATTTGAATACAATACATTGGGCCAAATAATATTTTTGTTGTTCTGGTGAACGATAACAATGAGGAAAACATCTAGTAAGGGACGCGGACGTGGACATGGTCGTGGTGGTGTTAGTGGACCCTCTGGTGCTGGGAGAGGACGTGGCCGTTCTGCCACATCCACACGTCCTAGTGTACCAACTACCTCAGGTCCCAGTAGCCGCCAGAATTTACAGCGATATATGGTGGGGCCCAATGCCGTTCTAAGGATGGTAAGGCCTGAGCAGGTACAGGCATTAGTCAATTGGGTGGCCGACAGTGGATCCAGCACGTTCACATTATCTCCCACCCAGTCTTCTGCAGAAAGCGCACAGATGGCGCCTGAAAACCAACCCCATCAGTCTGTCACATCACCCCCATGCATATCAGGGAAACTGTCTGAGCCTCAAGTTATGCAGCAGTCTCTTATGCTGTTTGAAGACTCTGCTGGCAGGGTTTCCCAAGGGCATCCACCTAGCCCTTCCCCAGCGGTGGAAGACATAGACTGCACTGACACACAACCACTTATGTTTCCTGATGATGAGGACATGGGAATACCACCTCAGCATGTCTCTGATGATGACGAAACACAGGTGCCAACTGCTGCGTCTTTCTGCAGTGTGCAGACTGAACAGGAGGTCAGGGATCAAGACTGGGTGGAAGACGATGCAGGGGACGATGAGGTCCTAGACCCCACATGGAATGAAGGTCGTGCCACTGACTTTCACAGTTCGGAGGAAGAGGCAGTGGTGAGACCGAGCCAACAGCGTAGCAAAAGAGGGAGCAGTGGGCAAAAGCAGAACACCCGCCGCCAAGAGACTCCGCCTGCTACTGACCGCCGCCATCTGGGACCGAGCACCCCAAAGGCAGCTTCAAGGAGTTCCCTGGCATGGCACTTCTTCAAACAATGTGCTGACGACAAGACCCGAGTGGTTTGCACGCTGTGCCATCAGAGCCTGAAGCGAGGCATTAAGGTTCTGAACCTGAGCACAACCTGCATGACCAGGCACCTGCATGCAAAGCATGAACTGCAGTGGAGTAAACACCTTAAAACCAAGGAAGTCACTCAGGCTCCCCCTGCTACCTCTTCTGCTGCTGCCGCCTCGGCCTCTTCCTCCGCCTCTGGAGGAACGTTGGCACCTGCCGCCCAGCAAACAGGGGATGTACCACCAACACCACCACCACCTCCGTCACCAAGCGTCTCAACCATGTCACACGGCAGCGTTCAGCTCTCCATCTCACAAACATTTGAGAGAAAGCGTAAATTCCCACCTAGCCACCCTCGATCCCTGGCCCTGAATGCCAGCATTTCTAAACTACTGGCCTATGAAATGCTGTCATTTAGGCTGGTGGACACAGACAGCTTCAAACATGCTTCAGCTTCAAACAGCTCATGTCGCTTGCTGTCCCACAGTATGTTGTTCCCAGCCGCCACTACTTCTCCAAGAGAGCCGTGCCTTCCCTGCACAACCAAGTATCCGATAAAATCTAGTGTGCACTGCGCAACGCCATCTGTAGCAAGGTCCACCTAACCACAGATACGTGGACCAGTAAGCACGGCCAGGGACGCTATATCTCCCTAACTGCACACTGGGTAAATGTAGTGGCAGCTGGGCCCCAGGCGGAGAGCTGTTTAGCGCACGTCCTTCCGCCGCCAAGGATCGCAGGGCAACATTCTTTGCCTCCTGTTGCCACCTCCTCCTTCTCGGCTTCCTCCTCCTCTTCTTCTACCTGCTCATCCAGTCAGCCACACACCTTCACCACCAACTTCAGCACAGCCCGGGGTAAACGTCAGCAGGCCATTCTGAAACTCATATGTTTGGGGGACAGGCCCCACACCGCACAGGAGTTGTGGCGGGGTATAGAACAACAGACCGACGAGTGGTTGCTGCCGGTGAACCTCAAGCCCGGCCTGGTGGTGTGTGATAATGGGCGAAATCTCGTTGCAGCTCTGGGACCAGCCAATTTGACGCACATCCCTTGCTTGGCGCATGTGCTGAATTTGGTGGTGCAGAAGTTCATTCACAACTACCCCGACATGTCAGAGCTGCTGCATAAAGTGCGGGCCGTCTGTTCGCGCTTCCGGCGTTCACATCCTGCTGCTGCTCGCCTGTCTGCGCTACAGCGTAACTTCGGCCTTCCCGCTCACCGCCTCATATGCGACGTGCCCACCAGGTGGAACTCCACCTTGCACATGCTGGACAGACTGTGCGAGCAGCAGCAGGCCATAGTGGAGTTTCAGCTGCAGCACGCACGGGTCAGTCGCACTACAGAACAGCACCACTTCACCACCAATGACTGGGCCTCCATGCGAGACCTGTGTGCCCTGTTGCGCTGTTTCGAGTACTCCACCAACATGGCCAGTGGCGATGACACCGTTATCAGCGTTACAATACCACTTCTATGTCTCCTTGAGAAAACACTTAGGGCGATGATGGAAGAGGACGTGGCCCAGGAGGAGGAGGAGGAGGAGGAGGAAGAGGGGTCATTTTTAGCACTTTCAGGCCAGTCTCTTCGAAGTGACTCAGAGGGAGGTTTTTGGCAACAGCAGAGGCCAGGTACAAATGTGGCCAGCCAGGGCCCACTACTGGAGGACGAGGAGGACGAGGATGAGGAGGAGGTGGAGGAGGATGAGGATGAAGCATGGTCACAGCGGGGTGGCACCCAACGCAGCTCGGGTCCATCACTGGTGCGTGGCTGGGGGGAAAGGCAGGACGATGATGATACGCCTCCCACAGAGGACAGCTTGTCCTTACCCCTGGGCAGCCTGGCACACATGAGCGACTACATGCTGCAGTGCCTGCGCAACGACAGCAGAGTTGCCCACATTTTAACCTGTGCGGACTACTGGGTTGCCACCCTGCTGGATCCACGCTACAAAGACAATGTGCCCACCTTACTTCCTGCACTGGAGCGTGATAGGAAGATGCGCGAGTACAAGCGCACGTTGGTAGACGCGCTACTGAGAGCATTGCCAAATGTCACAGGGGAACAAGTGGAAGCCCAAGGCGAAGGCAGAGGAGGAGCAAGAGGTCGCCAAGGCAGCTGTGTCACGGCCAGCTCCTCTGAGGGCAGGGTTAGCATGGCAGAGATGTGGAAAACTTTTGTCAACACGCCGCAGCTAACTGCACCACCACCTGATACGCAACGTGTTAGCAGGAGGCAACATTTCACTAACATGGTGGAACAGTACATGTGCACACCCCTCCACGTACTGACTGATGATTCGGCCCCATTCAACTTCTGGGTCTCTAAATTGTCCACGTGGCCAGAGCTAGCCTTTTATTCCTTGGAGGTGCTGGCCTGCCCGGCGGCCAGCGTTTTGTCTGAACGTGTATTCAGCACGGCATGGGGCGTCATTACAGACAAACGCAGCCGCCTGTCTACAGCCAATGTGGACAAGCTGACGTTCATAAAAATGAACCAGGCATGGATCCCACAGGACCTGTCCGTCCCTTGTCCAGATTAGACATTAACTACCTCCCCTTAACCATATATTATTGGACTCCAGGGCACTTCCTCATTCAATCCTATTTTTATTTTCATTTTACCATTATATTGCGAGGCTACCCAAAGTTGAATGAACCTCTCCTCTGTCTGGGTGCCAGGGCCTAAATATATGCCAATGGACTGTTCCAATGTTGGGTGACGTGAAGCCTGATTCTCTGCTATGACATGAAGACTGATTCTCTGCTATGACATGAAGACTGATTCTCTGCTGACATGAAGCTAGATTGTCTGTTACGGGACCTCTCTCCTCTGCCTGGGTGATGGGCCTAAATTTATGACAATGGACTGTTGCAGTGGTGGGTGACGTGAAGCCTGATTCTCTGCTATGATATGAAGACTGATTCTCTGCTGACATGAAGCCAGATCCTCTGTTACGGGACCTCTCTCCTCTGCCTGGGTGCTGGGCCTAAATATCTGACAATGGACTGTTGCAGTGGTGGCTGACGTGAAGCCTCATTCTCTGCTATGACATGCAGACTGATTCTCTGCTGACATGAAGCCATCTTGTCTGTTACGGGACCTCTCTCCTCTGCCTGGGTGCTGGTCCTAAATTTATGAAAATGGACTGTTGCAGTGGTGGGTGACGTGAAGCCTGATTCTCTGCTATGACATGAAGACTGATTCTCTGCTGACATGAAGCCAGATTGTCTGTTACGGGACCTCTCTCCTCTGCCTGGGTGCCGGGGCCTAAATATCTGAGAATGGACTGTTCCAGTGGTGGGTGACGGGAAGCCAGATTCTCTGCTATGGGACCTCTCTCCAATTGATTTTGGTTAATTTTTATTTATTTAATTTTTATTTTAATTCATTTCCCTATCCACATTTGTTTGCAGGGGAGTTACCTACATGTTGCTGCCTTTTGCAGCCCTCTAGCCCTATCCTGGACTGTTTTACAGCCGTTTTAGTGCCGAAAAGTTCGGGTCCCCATTGACTTCAATGGGGTTCGGGTTCGGATCGGGTTCGGATCCCGAACCCGAACATTTTCGGGAAGTTCGGCCGAACTTCTCGAACCCGAACATCCAGGTGTTCGCTCAACTCTATGCGTGAGGTGAACGCATTGCACCCGCACTGAATCCGGACCTATTCATTTCTATGGCCCCTTTCACACGGGCGAGTTTTCCGCGAGGGTGCAATGCGTGAGGTGAACGCATTGCACCCGCATTGAATCCGGAACCATTAATTTCTATGGGGCTGTGCACATGAGCGGTGATTTTCACGCATCACTTGTGTGCTGCGTGAAAATCGCAGCATGCTCTATATTGTGCATCCGCAATCATGCCCTATTGTACTATGCATTCTGTATTCAGAATGCTATTTTATAAGGGAAAATAATACAATCTACACAACCTTGAACCCAAACCTGAACTTCTGTGAAGAAGTTCGGGTCTGGGTACCACATTCAGTTTTTTATCACGCGCGTGCAAAACGCATTGCACCCACACAATAAAAACTGAACAACAGAACGCAATCGCAGTCCAAACTGACTGCAATTGCTTACCTACTCGCGCGGGTTTGCCGCAACGCATCCGGACCTTATCCGGACACGCTCGTGTAAAAGAGGCCTTACACATAGGGGAGATTTTTCAAAACCAGTGTTTGTCTACACAGGAATCATCCTAAATGAAGGTGAAACTTAAGTTGGGTGATGAGTACTGTATCATGTTTTTTACTTTAACCACGTAACCGTGTGAGTTTTTAAATCTTGTGAGTAGCACTAAATCTGTGCAGGAATACTTGGCGTTTGGGCTCATGCACATGATCTTATTTTCTTTACTTGTCTGTTCCGTTTTATTTGCGGACCGCGTGCGGAATCATTCATTTCAATGGGTCCGCAAAAAACGGAAGTTACTCCATGTGCCTTCTGTATGTCCGTTCCGCAGCAAAATAGAACATTTCCTATTATTGTCCGTATTATCGACAAGGATATTACTGTTCTATTAGGGGCCAGCTGTTCCGTTCCACAAAATACAGAATGCACACGGACGTCATCCATATTTATTTTAGACTGCAAAATACATACGGTCGTGTGCATGAGCCCTTTGACAGTATTTCACTATTTGTAGCTGTGTGCCTGTTTTTTGTTTTTTAGGCTACAGCCACACAATCAGGGATAAGGCTTCCTGATGCAGTTTTGGAAACCAAAATCAGGAGTGAAGTAAAAACAAAGGGTTCATGCACACAACAGTTTGTATTTTGCGGTGCATTACGTATTTTACGCAGCGGAACAGCTGGCCCCTAAATAGAACAGTACTATCCTTGTCCGTAATGCGGACAATAATAGGACATATTCAATTTTTTTGCAGAATGGAAATCCGGACATACGGAAACGGAATGCACATGGAGTAGCTTCAGTTTTTTTTGCAGACCTATTCAAGTGAATGGTTCCGCATATGGTCCACACAAAAAGACGCGGAAAGAAAATACGTTCATGTGCATGAGCCCTAAAACAGAAAAGTTATATCTGTACTTTCTCTTATTTTATGATTGTAGCTTCATGTAGGAACATTAATGTGTGGCCGTACCCTTAGGCCTCTTTCACACGAGTATGACGGATTAGGTCCGGATGCGTTCAGGGTGCGTTCAGTGAAACTCGCACTATTTTGAAAGCAAGTTCAGTCCGTTTTGTCTGCAATTGCTTTCAGTTGTTCAGTTTTTTCCACGCTGGTGCAATGCGTTTTGATGTGTTTTTCACACGCGTGATAAAAAACCCGCACTTGCTTCCGGATACAATGCGTTTTTCACGCAGCCCCATTCACTTCTATTGGGCCAGGGCTGCATGAAAAACGCAGAATATAGAACATGCTGCGATTTTTACGCAGCGCAGAACTGATGCGTAAAAAACAATGCTCATGTACACAGACCCAATGAAATGAATAGGTCAGGATTCAGTGCTGGTGCTATGCGTTCACGTCACGCATTGCATCCGCGCGGAAAACTCGCTCGTGTGAAAAGGGCCTTAGGCCTCTTTCACACGGACGTCACAGATTTGGTCCGGATGCATTGCGGGTGTGTTCAGGGAAAATCATGCAATTTTGCCTGCGAGTGCTGTCAGTTTTGAATGCGATTGTGTCGCGTTATTGCGTTTTTTCCCGAGCGGGTGACATGCGGATTGCATGTGTTTTCACGTGTGTGAAAAAAAACTGATCCATCCTCTACATTCAGGCCTCTTTCACACGGGCGTCATGTTTTTTGGCCGGATGCGTTCAGGATGCGTTCAGTGAAAAGCTTGCGATTTTTCTAGCGAGTGCTGTAATTTTACTATGCGATTGCATCGCGTTTCACGTGCGTGTGGCATGTGTTTTTTCACGCGCGTGAAAGAAAACTGATCCATCCACTAGATTCACGTGTAATGCAAAGACAATATAAATAGCCCCAGCATGCAGTGTTTTGTTGGACAGCTCAATTTTTTGTGGAGGAGTGGTTTTTGTTTGGTTGACGTGTGTCTTTGTTATTGGATTATCCTTTGCAGGATGTCCACTTTCACCCTGCCATCAACTGACCATGTCTTTTTGCACTGGCTGGTGTCCCGTTGTTTTGGGGAGCAGCCAGAAATGATTGAGGAGGAGCCGCGGAAGAAGCGTATGTGGGTGCATCCTATACTTTCGCAGAGGCCCAGCAAAGGACTCTTTTTTGGCTTGTACCCTGAGCTCCGTGCACACCCTCCAAAGTTCTTCAATTATAGGCCAAAAATCCAATACATGAATGTGTGTTTACAGATTGTGAATAAAAACTTTAAAATGTATGGATCTTTTGTGGCTAATGATGTTTTCCACAAATCATAAATCTATATTGTATTGTGTGTGTTTGTGCCAAATAAACACCAAAGTTAACAATTATAAACTTGAAAAATAAACGTGTTTTATTGCACACTATATTCCAGTATACTCTGGCTTTTCCCCAAAAAATAAACAGGGAACAAATATAAATTATAAATTGACATAACGTCTTGATGGCGACGAGGCTCCCTGATAATGAGGGGCAGAAATTTGGTGCTGTGAATGAGGCTCGGAGTAGTGACTAGGCCCAGGTTGGCTGGATGATGGGCCCTGATATTGGGGTCCAGTTAATTGTGTCTGGGAAGGGGGCCCAGAGTACTGGCTTGGGCCAGGTTGGCTGGACGATGGGCCCTGCTGACTGTAACAGGGTTCCCCCTGAAACTGTGGCACATATGGGGCAATTGGTGGGCCATAGGGATCCCTTTGGGGCTGAAATTGTTGGGGGCCCTGTGAGGGCTGACTACCTGCGGGGTGGTGGGGGCTAAATATGTTGCCATGACAGCGCAGGCTTTCCAGCGCGTCAAACATTTCTGTCGGCTCTTGGGGGCGATTAGCTACCTCCAGAACTATTTCTAATGCAGTTCTGGTTCGCAGTAGTCGTTCTGGAGGTAGCTGACGCATAAAATGGGCCAGACTACGGGCAAACATGTCGTGATGATCCTCCTGCCGTGCTCTAGATAAATAATCTAGAACTTGCAAATTGATGTTAGACTCGGCAGGAGGCATTGCCCGTCGTCTGGCCCTGCTGGGTAGAGCCAGAGGGGAGGTGGGGGACTCGCCACCAGATGCTGCAGGAGGCCTTGATGGTGCTGTGCTTGGTCCAGCTCCACTTTCAGGCTGGGCTGATGTGGTGTCCTCCTCACATGCACCTGATTGGTGTGGGCCCGACTCATCAGCTTCCTCCTCTAGGTTGTCTTCAGTTCTAAAAACAGTAGAAAATGCATAAACATATGTTGAAATTTCAATACTTTAGTTACATTATAAGTACAGATTTAGCAGGAATAACACACACACTCTTTAACTTGAATGTCTATAATAATCATGTTATCTTTAAGCAAAATGGTGCGATAAGTATTGCATAATGCATTTATAAGCATTTAGTTAGCATCACATGTCACATAAAGCATGTGTATTACCCTGCTACATCTGTAACCTATATGTCTATACCATAAATACTAGTCAGATGACCATTTCAGTATGACTATAAATATGAACTTACGGACGCAGCTCCATAACATCGCGCAGGAACATCAGCTGCTCCCTGAAAAGATAGGGCCTTTTCTTGGGGGGACCAGACCTGCTCCGCCCACGATGTTTCATCTCTTTGCGGAACTGGTCCCTGCAGCTCCGCCAACGATTCTTGACCTCCTCAACTGGTAATACAAAGACATGAAAGGAACAGGTATCAATATCTACATCTATTCATAAACAATTGTCAATTAACGTCTATATACTAGGAACAATAACGTATAACTACGTCTATATACTAGGAACAATAACGTATAACTACGTCTATATACTAGGAACAATAACGTATAACTACGCCTATATACTAGGGAGTACTGAAAGGCTCAAACATGGTATACATTGTGTACTTACTTAAATTCCTTCTACTTGGGCCTTGTGTCTTCTCCCAGATTGGGGCAAAAAGTTCCTGGGTAATTTCCGACCAGGCAGCATCCTTTTTGTAGCGGTCCTGGTACTCGCCAGCCCGAAGATCCCAGATGCAGGGCCTCTCCTGCACCAGGACAATCAGTTTTTCTACGTCAATGACGTGTGGTGATTTGGGCATTTTTTTCTCTCCGCAAGGGCTGGAAAAGTTTGGCAGCAAACTTTCTCCCTCTTCTCAGACACCAAACTGACGCAGATAGACGCAGACAGACGCTAAAAAACGCCTACTTCCTGTCTTTAAATTCTGAAGTGTTGCTTAGTTACAAGCGTGAAAAACGCGACGCAATGCATGGTATCCGGATTTACTGCGTTTTTCTGCCAGCCCATTCACTTCTATGGGGCCTGCGTCGCGTGAAAAACGCACAATATAGAGCATGCTGAGATTTTTTACTCAACGCACAAGTGATGAGTGAAAATCACCGCTTATGTGCACAGCCCCATAGAAATGAATGGGTCAGGATTCAGTGCGGGTGCCACTCGTTCACTTCACGCTTCGCATCCGCACGGAAAAATCGCCCGTGTGAAAGGGGCCTCACTGTTACTGCAAACACATAAGCTGGTTTCACAGGAGCGTGACTGATTAAGTCCGGATGCGTTCAGGGTGCGTTCAGTGAAAATCGCACTATTTTGCAAGCAAGTTCAGTCCGTTTTGTCTGCGATTGCGTTCAGTTGTTCAGTTTTTTCCTCGCGGGTGCAATGCGTTTTGATGCGTTTTTCACACGCGTGATAAAAAACTGAAGGTTTACAAACAACATCTCTTAGCAACCATCAGTGAAAAACGCATCGCACCCGCACTTGTTTGCGGATGCAATGCGTTTTTCACGCAGCACCATTCACTTCTATGGGGCCAGGGCTGCGTGAAAAACGCAGAATATAGAACATGCTGCGATTTTCACGCAACGCAGAACTGGTGCGTGAAAAACAACGCTCATGTACACAGACCCATTGAAATGAATGGGTCAGGATTCAGTGCGGGTGCAATGCGTTCCCGTCATGCATTGCACCCGCGCGTAAATCACGCTCGTGTGAAAGGGACCTAAGGGTCCCAATACTACAATTAAAAGCAGTTTTTCTCTGTAGTTTTGTTGGCCTTGGCTGACACAAACCAGAGGTTTGTAATTGTAGATATTGGAAGTACTGCAGATGCTCGCATCTTCAGGGCTTCCAGAATGGGTCGCTGGCTTCAGTCTAACCAACTGGACGTACCACAGCCAGCAAACCTTCCTGGCTCAACTGACCCACCAGCGCCTTGTGTGGTTGTAGGGGACGGGGTTTTTCCATTTCTAGCCACCTCATGCGGCCCTTTCTTAGACGAGGTTTGGATGCCAAGAGGCGCAATTTTAATTATCGCTTAAGTAGTAGCTAGAAGGTTTGTGGAGTGCACCTTTGGTATTTTTTCTCATAAATGGCGGGTTTTCCTGATCTCCCATACAGCTGGCCCCACAAAATGTAAATGTTGTTGTAACGGATCTCCTAGCACCCCGACCAGGTACCTTCGTCGATAGATGCTCCTAGTGCTTCCCGAGGACTCCAAGCACTCCACTTGACACCGTAAGCGCTGCAGACCCCACAAACCGCCGAAGCTTGGTTGAGGTCTCACCGTCTCCTACCCACCCTAAACCTACGACAAGGCTCCAGGCTCCAGTGGGTGAACCTCTCCTACATCCAGAGAGCAGGAACAGCTCTTACAAGCGCTAGTAGTTATGCCAGGGGAGTATAGCAAATCTTCAGCGTATAGCAATCCCCCAGTGTCGATCAGTTACCCAAACACCAGCCTCCACTTGGTAAATGGCAAAAACAGGAACTCTTTAATGCGTTATTTTTCAGCCTTTTATGCAGGTCTCCTAGCAAGGGACACTCCCCCTGGGGCCCTTGTAAAAGACTGTGACAGTTTATATTTTAGCCAATCACATGCATTTACAGTATTGAAACCTTCCCAGCAATTGTATACAAAATCCCCTTCCCTCTGTCCGTAACGCAATCAACAAAATACAATGAACATTGTCTTTGACGCAATTAATGGGCTAACTTAATCACTCACAGACAGAAACCAGACATTTTTCCCAAAACACAGAAAACACCTCAAAACCCCACATATCCCCATAATGTATACATCCATGGATAGCTCTAATCTAGGTGAACAACATATCCAAAAATCACCCAGATCCAAGCAGGGGTTCCCGAATTCCATGGAAGCATGGCTTTCCTGCCCAAAACAGTTCCACAGATTTAAGCTGTGCGGCCGGTCTGTCTTCTCCTTCAAAGTTAGTATGGGCTATAATCCTGGGGCAAGATGCTGGCAAACAGGCCCCTCCAAAACCCAGTGGCGAGGTTGGTTTCACCACATTGGTGATCAAGGCGTGTGTAGTTCTGCACAACTACATACGCACTTATCAGTTGCCACCTGATAAAGACGCCCAAGTCTACAGTCCGCCATCAGGAAGAGACACTTTACCACTTGTATGATCTGGATCTGCTGGACTGAGAGTAAGGCCTCATGAACACGACCATTGTTTTGGTCCGCATCCGAGCCGCCGTTTTTGCGGCTCGGATGCAGACCCATTAACTTCAATGGGGCTGCAAAAGATGCAGACAGCACTCTGTGTGCTGCCTGCATCCGTTGCACCATTCCCTGGCCCCGCAGCATGTCCTATTCTTGTCCATTTTACAGACAAGAATAGGCATTTCTACAATGGGCCGCAGGGTTAACTGCCGCTGATCGCAGCCTCCTGTCATAGAGGTCGGGTGCCGGCTATTTGATTCCGGCACCCGCCTCCTGTATTTGTATTAACAGGTCAGTTATCTTCATCGGTGGCGCAGTTGCCACAGCCCCTCCCCTCCTCCTCCTGTCTTTCTTCTTATTGGCGGCGGCAGCACAGGGGGGAGGGAGAGACACCTTCTCCACTGCGCTTCTGAGAAGAACATCGGCGGCGGGGAAGAGAACTATCATCTCCGGTGCCCCGCCGCTGTATTCAACTGCAGAGCTGCGGCGGCGGGTCTAGTCGCAAATGGCAATAAGACTAAAAAGTCTTGTCGCCATTTGTAAATTCTTAGTTGCATTGGCGACCATTTTGGTCGCCATCTGGAGCCCTGCGGTTCCTTCCCTTTTTAGCAGTAGTCCTTAACTCATGGAAGTTTGTGTTTGCCAGTATTTTTTGCTAACCTGGATGGGTACTTTTAGTTATTTTTTAGTTAGTGACTCACAAGTTAATGAGGACCCTTGACATGGGTTGCGAGCTTACATATTTTGCTTACATAAATTGTTTTAAACACAGTATGTGAAGTATGTACTAATACCTCATTCATTACAAGTGTAAAAATATTTCCTCAAATGTATGCATGTTTTTACATCATCATTAATCATTCTCCTATAATAAAAAAATATAACTGAATGTGTCATGGTGTTTACACTTCAACTGTCATGTTTTGACTATTGTGTGCTTAAAGGACATTATCTTATTTCTAACATGTAATGTATATATGTATAATAAAGGTATTTATTTAAAAAGCTGTTTGTAATTTTTGGCATATTGGTGAAAAGCACACTAATATTATTAAGGTGTGTAAGTGATAGAGGGTCAAAGTGAAAATATTCATTGTATTTGGGTCATATTAATGTTTACTAAAAGTGTACAATTATTAATGTTGTGTATGTGTTAGTGCGACAGATCATGATGCACTGTATATAATAAAGGGAACTAACAATAAAAAAAATGGAAATTAAAACTATGTTTATTAACATATGAAATAGTCAACTTGACTAAAATCAATTTTTTTTCAGGGAAGAACATAAAATACAATCACTGAAACACTATTTTTTTTTATAAATTAACATAACGCCCAGATGGCGAGGGGGGGGGGCCCTGATTCTGAGGCCCAGGGTAGGGTGTTTGGGACTGTTGGGAGGGGGGCCCAGAGTACTGGGATGGCCCAGCTTGGAAGATGCAGGGGACATGCTGGCCATACGTAGATTCCCCCTGATACTGTGGCCCATATGGGTGCATAGGTGGTCCATAAAAATCCCTTTGAGGAGGGAAATGTGGGGGACGCTGTGAGCCCTGTGAAAGTGGCATTGGGTGGGAAACAAACATATGCCCATGGAGGGTCAAGGTTTCCAGGGCGGTAAACATTTCTGTAGGGTCATGGGGGGAGTGGCTGCCTCCATAACGATTTTGAGAGCCCATCTGGTTCTCAGTAATCGTTCTGGAGGCAGCTGGCGCATATAATGGGCCAGACTCCGGCCAAATAAATCGTGATGATCCTCCTGCCGAGCTCAAGATAAATAATCAAGAACCTGCGTGTTCAGCAGGAGGCACTGGCCGTCGTCTGGGCCCCATGGGTCTAGCCAAAAGGGGGGGCAGGGGGGAAACCGCCTCCGGATGCAGGGGGAGGCCTGGCTTCTGCCGTGCTGGCTCCTGCCACAGTCTCTATCTGCACGGCCCCAGAGGTAGCATTTTCTTCGCAGGCACTTGATAGCTGCGGAGCCGACTCTTCCCCTTCCTCCTCTACGTTGTCCTCCGTTCTGCAAAAAATATTACATACTACATAACTATATGAACACTATTTAAGATTCAAAATATTCATTTCACATATTCCTATCATGAGCAAAATACATTTTTCACATTTGTCACATAGTACTGACCCAAACTACATATGACATATGTGGTCATTTAGCTACATTGGGTAAATTATAAGTGTCATAGGTGGCCATACCAACACTTCCTATTCCACTTGTCATGTTGTTCACCTACTTTTGCTAAAGAAAGGAGGAATGGGAGTGGTTGCTATCGGCAACAATGACATTTCACATTTAACAATTGTTACCAATCACAGTACCTAACTAGTCTATATACAGTGTGCACTGCCTAACATGTAGTGGTCAGTGTGTTGAATGTACTTACTTACGCAGCTCCATGATGTCACAGAGGAACATCAGCTGCTCCTTGAATATATAAGGCCTTTTCTTGGGTGGCTCGGAACCACTTTGCCCATGGTGCTTCATTTCTTTTCTGAATTGGTCCCGGTAGCTCCGCCAACGATTCTTGACCTCTTGTAATAAAAAGACAAGAAAGGAAAATGTAGGCAAATATACAATTCTACAGAGGATAACATGTGACATAGCCTATATACTAGGGAGGATAACGTATGACATGGCCTATATACTAGGGAGGATAACATATGACGTGGCCTATATACTAAGGAGGATAACATATGACATGGCCTATATGCTAGGGAGGATAATGTATGACATGGCCTATATACTAGGGAGGATAACATATGACATGGCCTATATACTAGGTAGGATAACATATGACATGGCCTATAGCAAACTTCTGGCTCATGTGCTGCCTCAAGCTAGACACAGAGAAAATCCTAATTCCTGTCTGATATCCCTTAAGCGTTGTTAAGTTGCTTGCGTGAAAAACTCAACGCAGTGCATCCGGATGCAATGCGTTTTTTACGCAGCCCCATTTACCTGTATGGGGCCTGCGTTGCATGAAAAACGCAGAATATAGAACATGCTGCGATTTTCACGCAACGCACAAGTGAAAAACATCGCTCATGTACACAGCCCCATTGAAATTAATCTGTCCGGATTCAGTGCGGGTGCAATGCCTTAGGCCTCTTGCACACGACTGTATTTTGCGGTCCACTTTAAACAGATCAGTTTTTCGCTTCAGTAGTGTTTCCACTTCCGTTCCGTTTTTCCGTTTTGGTTCCGTTTGTGATCTTTTTTTGCGGATCGCAAACAAAAACGGAAGAAAACAATAATGTTTAAACAGTAAGTACATAAAAAAATTGTGCTGGGCATAACATTTTCAATAGACGGTTCCGCCAAAAGGAACGGATATGGAAGACATAGGCCTCATGCACAATGGGGCCGCAAAAGATGCAGACAGCACTCCTTTCCGTAGTCCGCAAAAAATATATAACCTGTCCTATTCTTGTCCATTTTGTGGACAAGAATAGGCAGTTATATCGATGGCTGTCCGTGCTGTTCCGCAAATTGCGGGACGCACACAGACGCCATCCATGTTTTGCAAATCTGCAATTTGCGGACCGCAAAACACACAATGGTCATGTGCATGAGGCCATACAGATGCATTCCATATGCATAGTTTTTTTTGCGGAACCATTGACTTGAATGGAGCCATGGAACATGATTTGCAGGAAATAATATGTTCTATCTTTGAACAGAATGGAAATACGGAAATGGAATGCATACGGAGTATCTTCTGTTGTTTTTGCGGACCCATTGAAGTGAATGGTTCCACATACGGACCGCAAATGGAACGCAAAAAAAACGGAATAGCAACGGGGAAAAAAAACGTTTGTGTGCAAGAGGCCTTAGAGATTCCAGGGACACTATGCTGATTCTGGTGTGTCTATACCTTTACCTCTCAAACTCCCTGCTGCACATTGTGGTTCTGCCCTGCAAGTACTTCCTCTGATCTATTGCTTTTGCTATTAACTAATAAAACAGAATGCTGTACAGATCCTTGTTTGGTATTGTCTAAATGCAAAATGCTGTAGTTATTGCATTATTTTTTTACATTTTTCCCAAAGGCTTCACTACAGACCTTGGGGCAACCACATGCGGATCGCAATCCGCATCCGATGGTTGGCACTGAAAAAAAAAAATAGTGCATGTGGTACTTTTTTGCGGTGCGGAGGCATGGCCACAAACACCACGGAAGCACTCCGTAGTGCTTCCGTGGGGTTCCGATTCGTGCCTCTGTTCCGCATCTCCGTGATTGAAGACCCATTCAAGTGAATGGCTCCACGATCCGTGATGCGGATTGCACACGGTCGGTGCCCATGTATTGCGGACCCGCTGTATGCGGGCCGCAATACGGCCACGGGGGGGGGGGGGGAGAACACGGTCGTGTGCATGTAGCCTAAGGCCTATGGCGTGAACTAGCATACTGCTCCCTTTGGACAAGAAAGAGGCCTCTACATGAATATCTGTAGAAAATCTGAAAAATATCTCTTCGGTCAATTTCCGAAAGATTGGAGCGCTCCGAATCTCGTAACAGTTTCTTTCATCCGAAATCTCGGCACCAAGTCCTGCGATACTTCCTGCGGTGAATCACACGCTACAGCTTTGGAAGAGACCACGCGACATGCTGGCGTCCGTACGAACAAGTTAGAGACAGCTAACACAGTAGCGCTTGTTTAATAGAACATTTCCTTCAATATCCAGGTCTGGAAGGCCGTAATTTTGAATACATTGCCTCGACCAAGGAGAAGGTAAGACCCTATACAGGGTTCAATATAACGCAAACCAGCATTTTACATTGCTTCAATAATTGAGTCTGGACATTGACCTACCATTTGCAATCAGATAGGACTCTTATTTCCCTTAGAGGATTGTGTGTTGGGGAACAGACTATACTTTTTCCAAGGAATATAGCACCATTTGTCTGCATTGATTCACACCACTGACCCCCAGCCATATTTTCATAAATTTGCACATCTTCAGGTGACATATTGCAATTTTTTATTGGGATTTTACTGTGTATTGTATTCTATTGTCCATTGTTTTAAACATTAAATGTATGTGATCACTTTATATTGTATTAAGTATTGATTTTATCCACACATACAGAGTGCCAGTCCATAATTTTCTCTTTATTTTCAATAGCCTGTATTGTCTGCGAAAAAAGCGTACGTGTATCATCCGTGAAGATGTCCGTGAAGGATCTGTGTTTGTTCCATGTGTCCATTTTTACCACCCGTGTGTCATCCGTAAGTTACTGATGTTGCTCAGCTAAAAAATATGGATGTGTGTCAGTGATTTTCACGGACCCATAGACTTCTATGGGCGTGCTTGGTCGGTCCACGGTCAGTAAGAAAATACTGAAATGTGAACAAACACATTTAAATCAATGGGAATGTGTGCTGTCCGCAGAAAATGCGGACAGCACACGTCAGTGAAAAACGGAAATGTGGACGAGTCCCAAATGTAAAAACATAAAAATACAATAGCGCTAAAAAAACACCTCTAAAAACTATAGGGGACATTTATCATGTGCGGTTGTTTTTGTGTCAATGATCAGTCTGGATTTGCTTTGTGTGACTGTACCAAATTTATGAAATGGTGCATGTTAATAATATATCTGACGTGAGTGCAATGTGATTTACACCTCTATGTGTAAAAATACACCCGGGGGCTGCCTGCGGTAGGTTGCAACTTTTATGCAACTTTCGGAAAAAAGTCGCACATAGTAAGGCTATATGCACATGACTGTGCCGTTTTTGGCAGTCCTGCAAAACGCGGATTGGCAAAAAACGGAAGCCGCCCGTGTGCCTTCCCGAACGGGCAGCCCATTGTATAAATGCTTATTCTTGTCCGCAAAACGGACAAGAATAAGACATGTTATATATTTTTTGTGGGGCCACGGTACGGAGCAAAGGGTGCGGACAGCACACGGAGTATTGTCCGCATCTTTTGCGGCCCCATTGAAGTGAATGGGTCCGCACCCGAGCCACAAAAACTGCGGCTCGGATGCGGACCAGAACTACGGTTGTGTGCATGTAGCCTAAATGTGCCATAATTCCGGTCTAATCTCACTGTTAGCGCTTAAACATAGACCCCTGTAAAAAGTGGCAAGAAACACCAAATGTTGCAAAAATTGACCAATGTTACAGAAAACCTTATTTTGAAACTTTTTTAAGCCACAAAACTGACATAAATGATTTGATAAATGTCCCCCTATTTGCTATTCTGCCCTTAGGGCTCATGCACGAGAACATATTTTCTTTCCGTGTCCGTTCGGGTTTTTTTGCAAAAAAAAATGAAGTTATACCATGTGCATTCCGTTTCCGTAAGTCCATTCCGCTAAGAATAGAACATGTCCTATTATTGTCCGCATTACGGACAAGGATAGTACTGTTCTGTTAGGGGCCAGCTGTTCCGTAAAATGTGAAATGCACACGGACGTCATCCATTTTTTGAGGTCCCATTCGCAAGACTGTATTTTTGTTCCTAATCTAATCCGCATTCTTATGCGGATAGGATGTGGATCCATTCCTTTCAATGGGTCCACAAAAAATTCAGACAGCACACTGTGTGCTGTCCGCATCCATATGTCTGTTCCGCAGGCCAGCAAAAAAAGATAGAACGTGTATTATTGTCCGTTTTGCAGACAAGGATAGGCATTGTTACAATGGATCTTCAGAAAAACTGATGCAACATGACATAACACGGACATCATCCGTATTTCTTGTGAATCTACATTTTGCAGACCGCAAAATACATATGGTTTTGTGAATGCACCCTTAGGGCCCATTGTACATTTTTGCAGATCAGATGCAGACCCATTCATTTCTATAGGACCGCAAAATCCATCGATAGCACACTGTGTGCTATCCGCTTCCGTATGTCCGTTCTGTATGTTCACCTAAGGGCTCATTCACACGACAATTTTTTTTTTTCTTTCTGCATCCATTTTTCAGTTCATATGCAGACCATTCCATTCTATGTAACCACAAAATCCATGGATAGTACACCGAGTGCTATCTGCTTCTATATGTCCGTTCCATATATCTGCATAAAAGATAGAACATGTCCAATACTTGTCTGCAAAATGTGGTCTGTGCGGTCACCTTTGAATCTTTATCAAAAATTATACTTTCCATTTTTTTTGCTGCTCCAAAAAAACCTGAAGACACACGGAAACATACCTTACGTATTTTGTGGACATGCGGAAGTATCACGGAATAGACTTTAGGTGCCCCACAAGTAGCAGAATTTTCCACAAAGTTGCGGAAACATGTGCGGGTGCGTTGCGGGAACACCCGCGATTTTTCCGCGCGAGTGCAGAACATTGTCATGTGTTTTGCACGCGCGTGAGAAAAAGCGCGACTGTTTGGTACCCAAAGATTGGTGTTCTGTAGATTGTATTATTTCCCCTTATAACATGGTTATAAGGGAAAATAATAGCATTCTGAATACAGAATGCATAGTAAGACTAGCGCTGGAGGGGTTAAAAAAAGATTACAAATAATTTAACTCACCTTAGTCCACTTGCTCGCGTAGCCGGCATCTCCTTCTGTCTTCATCTTAGCTTTGTGTAGCAACAGGACCTGTGGTGACGTCACTCCGGTCATCACATGATCCATCACCATGGTAAAAGATCATGTGATGACTGTGACGTCACCAAAGGTCCTTGTTGCTACACAAAGCTAAGATGAAGACAGAAGGAGATGCCGGGCTGCGCGAGCAAGTGGACTAAGGTGAGTTACATTATTTTATTTTACTATGCATTCTGTATTCAGAATGCTATTATTTTCCCTTATAACCATGTTATAAGGGAAAATAATGATGATCGGATCTCCATCCCGATCGTCTCCTAGCAACCGTGCGTGAAAATCGCACCGCATCCGCACTTGCTTGAGGATGCTTGCGATTTTCACGCAACCCCATTCACTTCTATGGGGCCTGCGTTGCGTGAAAAACGCACAAAGAGGAGCATACTGCGATTTTCACGCAACGCACAAGTGATGCGTGAAAATCACCTGCTCATGTGAAAAGCCCCATAGAAATGAATGGGTCGGTATTCAGTGCGGGTGCAATGCGTTCACTTCACGCATTGCACCCGTGCGGAATACTCGCCCGTGTGAAAGGGGCCTAAGTCTATGAGGATAAAAAGTGTCAATACCTGCATCCTGTTTAGCTGTGGAATATTAATTTTGCAGCGGAACAGAACGCAAATAATGTTTTGTTGCAGCCTTCATGCAGCTGAATGCCTACTTTCCATTCATTTTATTGGAGATGTAATCCCCACAGAAATCTGCAATATAATTTACAAATAAAATACCCATGCTGTTCTGTTCCGATATATGGAGGCAATCTAAAGGTGACTAGAAAGACTTAGGCCTCTTTCACATGAACTATACGGATGCGTTCAGGGTGCGTTCAGGGAAACTCGCACCATTTCGCAAGCAAGTTCAGTCAGTTTTGTCTGCAATTGCGTTCAGTTGTTCAGTTTGTGTACGTGTACGTATACATGCAATGTGTACGTGGAAAAAAAAAATGAAGGTTTACAAACAACATCTCCTAGAAACGGTCAGTTAAAAATGCATCCGGATGCAATGTGTTTTTCACTGAAGCCCCATTCACTTCTATGGAGCCAGGGCTGCGTGAAAAAATGCAGAATATGGCCTCTTTCATGCCACAGTGTGTCCCCCATGGCCGTATTGCAGCCCGCATACAGTGGGTCCGCAATGCACGGGGCACCGGCCATGTGCTTTCCGCATCACGGATGCGGACCGCAAATCCAGTGATGCAGTGCGGAATGGAACCACGGAACGGAAGCACTTCTGTGGGGTTCCATTCCGTTCCTCAGTTCCACAAAAAGATAGAACTTGTTCTATCTTTTTGCAGAACGGACGGATCGCGGACCCCATTCAAGTCAGTGGGTCTGAGATCCGCATGCGGCTGCCCCATGGTCAGAGCCCGTGCATTGCGGACCGCAATTTGCAGTCCACAGCACGGGCACGGAGCCCTTACGTTTCTGTTAACAAGCCCTTATGCTGTAGTTTTTCCGCACGAGAATCCTCACAGAAAAACACGTTTAATCCACATTGTCTGTAGGTTCCCTAATACATCTTCTCTCTTTTGTTATGATGTGCTGTTTGGTTAAAAAAAAAAAACTTCAGGTGTGACTGGAGATTTGCTTCCAAAATCTCTGTGACTGTTTCATTCATATGAATCGGATTTGCGAAAAATCCATGCAGAAAATATTCAGTGGCAGAAACTATCACAGGTGTAAACGTAAACTAAGTCCTGAGGCTTAGGGTCCATGTACACAAGTCTGTTTGATATTTGCCATACC